>NW_020861315.1:1770887-1998611 GCF_000972845.2 Larimichthys crocea
CAAGAAGAAATTCTGAAGCGTAAAAGGGCATTTAGGGTAAGCCAAATAGTAGTAGTGTAATTTATTACAATAAAAGCACACTAAGGCCCAGAAGCAGCTCTTAAAAGTAGTGTGCCTCCCACTCAAACCAAGGTCTGACTTTACAAATAATACATGAATAAATAAAGGTTTGAGAGAACTGTTTGTAACTTTAAAATGTACTGTAAACAAGCAAGATATATAGTATGTAACTGACCTTTAGTGCTAAAAACACACACTGGTTATACCAGACATAAAAAAAAGGGCCGAGCAGCTGCAGTACATCTATAAAGAGATGAGTGTGGACTCCAAACTGAAGCATGCTCCTGACCAGATATAGCCTATATTAAATAATGTCGTCCCTTCTGCCAACAAAGGCTGTTAAACCGCATAACAATGATTTACAAGCAAGCAGCTTCTTGTTCTGAGTTTTAAAGTGTACAAGCCTCTCTCTTCACACACCACCAGTCTGCTCCTGTACAAATGTGATTATCTGCACCAGTAACTGACATGATGGTGCTGGTGTGCAGCAGGAGAATTCATGCATGTGCACTGTGGCCACTGATTAAGGCATACTACTACTACTACTACTACTACTACTACTACTACTACTACTACTACTACTACTACTAATCATAATAATAATAACATTAATAATAAACTAATGAAATAACTCATACAGCTGCCATGAAGTAGAAAACTTTGAAAGGACTAAAGTCTGACACCCTCTTATTTCTAAAGACTATGTGCTTCCACTACACAGTAGTGTAGTAGTAGCCAGGTTTATGCATTCAGCATTAATAAAGCTAACTTTTTTTTTGTCAACAGTGAAAATTAATGCAGTTTTATTAGTAGTATTACATAAATCGTATTACTTGTTTCACATTAGGTTGTTGATAGTTAATTTATATTAAAACTACAATTGGATGGACATTTTCTATGTAATTGAAATGCATGAGAAACTTTTTTTTTTTTTTTTAGTGTATAAGCTGTTAAAGGTTGGGTGAGGAGGGTACAGTTAAGTCACGCCCACACATACAGTACCCGTGACGTCAGTCGGCAGCGTGATGGGCTCTCGAGCGAGCGCTGGTGAGTTTCTCTCTAAACCAATAAAATCTCACAATTCCTCTTTTGTCACTACAACGAGGAAGTAGACAGGACTCAGACACCACCAGCAACACCAGCAGCTCTCACTTGTTATCGCTGTGTTTTACGAAAGTCTGCATCCTGCCGTCGGGTTTAGTAGTCAGGGGGGTTAACTCATCATCTCGTTAACGGACGCGTGAGTAACCGTTGCTACGTGCGAAGCTAGTTTGCAGTTAGCCTGTTTTAAAGGTATTTTTTTTTCTGCTGGTTTTGTCATAAACAGCATGTGGAGCTAACAGGTTGATGACAGGGCGATTTTCACTGCATGTACAGTCACTAACAGGTTTAATGGAGCTGTCTTAACACTTGTTTTGTTGGCTAACTGTCCAGCGGAAGAGCATCAACAATGTCAGCCCGTGTTTAGCCGAATATATTTAGCTGTACGCGCAGCGAGGTTTAGCACCTTTCACAGAGGATTTGACTAATTTCATTACAGTTTGGTGTGTGTGTGTGTGTGTGTGTGTGTGTGTGTGTGAGAGAGAGAGAGAGAGAGAGACAGAGATAGAGAGAGAGAGAGAGACAGAGAGAGACAGAGAGACAGAGAGAGGCTATTTCTGGGAGCTAATAATCTGACAGAAATACACGTGCTGACCCTGCTTGTGTTGTTTTATGTCAGGCCTGCAGACGTTATTAAAGAAGTCGGTGATGAAATTACTTCCTAGTTTGGTCCCTTGAAATGAGTCACAAGTTTTTTTTTTGTCTGTGAAATATGCAGCTCCTTATATTTGAATCTTGAGTAATGGAGGAAGTAATGCATGACTGTTTTTTCTTGTAATAGCTCATTAACATCACAGCCATCCCGAAACTATGCCATGCTCTTTAAAAACTTGGTGAATTGCTTGGTCTGTATAATTGTAAAGCTCAGTTAATAATATAATTTAATTTAATTTCTCTGAAATAGTTTCATTTCTTAGCACACAGTTTTATTTAAATCCTCACAGGTACATTTTAAAAGTATATTTAACGTATATTTACATGTACTGCTACTCAATGCTTGAATTTCCCTCAGGATCAATAAAGTATGTATCTGTTTGTAAAGCCGTAACCAGAGAATTTTGATAGTTTTCGTCTATCTATCATTTTAACTAGGTGGAGTGTGCAGGCTCATAGATCTGGATCCAAGTCAATAAATTTCATATCAAAAGTATTACAGAATATTTTTTTTATCGATTAATCATTTACCTGTACAGCTGTCAGTTTTTATTTTGTGATGTTCAACGTGTCAGAAAATGGTAAAAAACACTGAAATAATGAATCCATATTTCATTCAGAACTTTTGAAGATGAAATTTCCATATAAAGTAATTAATCACCTATTGTTGAATTGCTTCCGCATTGTTTATTGTCACATGTTATAATATTCTTTTTACATATGCTTGAAACTTTCTGCAGTCGTGTAATCCTAAATTCTCAATAGCCGCTAGGGTCGTCAATCAATACTCGGACACTTTTTCAATAAAATTTTTAACGGCGAAGACGTGTGCACACAACGTAGTGTTTATTTTATGTGCATGAACAGCAACAGTAAACCGTAAATGGCAGGCTGAGCAAGTTAAAGTAGTTTGTGAGTAAACATTAAAATAAGATGGAGAGAAATGTACATACATTACATACAGCTCGTCCTCAATACGTGTTCATTAACTTCCTGAACTTTGTGTTACCTGAACTTTTCTCTTCTCCCTGTGGCATCAAGTGTTGTAATACTAGTATGTATTGAAGTTTGATATTCTGGTTTTGTCACAACTTTATTATCCACAATGTTCAGCTGCAGCATTTACACAAAGATACCAATGTTTCCAGGTAGTGACCTCCGTGGCTGTGAAGTAAAGCCGATGTGCCAAAAACTGAACGGCCACTCTCTAGAGCTAATGTTCCCGTTAATGACAACTGTACTGGCACCATATACTGCATATAACCATAGCATATTTGCAGATAATGGTCATATTGTAATACTGAACTCAAGCAAAGGCAGGTTCTACTCACTGTTACATTTAGTCTTGTTAAACCAGCCAGAAACAAAATTGAATTTACATATTAGGTGAGCGCTCGCATATTTCTTTTTATTAAATTCACTGCAAACAGTCTGCGTCAGTCTTCGGTATATGTGTGAGGTGTAGTCTGTATTTGTTTTCTTGTAGTTGGTTTAAGTTTTTTTTTTTTCTTTCTGTTATGCTTTTTAGAGAAAATGACGAACATCCCGCTCTCTCGCTCGGAGGTGTTTGGTGAGCTGAGGAAGGAGCTGCATGATGATAAAGAGTTCCACCAGTCCGACACTCACGTCTTCATCATCATGGGAGCATCGGTGAGAGCAGGGTGGGGGTAGAGGGGGAAATGATAATGCAACCTACACTTGTGAAATGAAATGAAAAGCCTTTTTATATCTGAAGCAATTTACTGTGCAACTTAAATAATAATTAATCTCAACCATGCAACATGTCATGTCACTTCTCCTTATTTGATGTATTATTATTTTTGGCACAATGTAGGCGACTGAGGCAAGAACTGTTGGCCATAATTTCAAAGAAAGTGTGTTGAAATCTTAAAAAAATCATGCAATAATAGCACACGGAGTGATTAAGGAAATGTTGAAACTGATTTCACCAAGCTCTTGCAAACAAACACCACTCTGAGCTTTCAAAAGCTAAAATTGAGACAGTGAAAACCTCAACGTTCCTCTTTTTCTTATCAGTTCAGCAATGTGTAATACCTCTGACTGGGTTTAATACCTTACTTTGCTTATCATGAACATATTTCTAATGGAAACCTTTTCGTATTTATTAAGTGAAATAAACACACCACTATTTATTTAAATACTATAGTAAATTTAAAGCTGAGTATCAGAGTTTACAGTTTGCAGTCGTTTTTTATCGATGGGTTGGCACTGTCGCCTCACAGCACGAAGGTTCCTGGTTCAAACCTCAGCCTTTCGTTGTAGAGTTTGTAAGTTCTTCCTTGCGTCTATGTGGTTAATAGGACTTAATAGGTTACTAATGGGTAACTATAAATTGCCTGTATTTATGAATGTGAGTGAATGGTTGTTTGTCTCTATGTGCCCTGTGATGAACTTGTGTACCAAAGTCAGCAAACTCCAGCCTACCGTGACCCTGATGAGGATAAGCAGTTACAGAAAATGGGTGAAAATTAGCACCTAATTGTAATCAAAAGAAAGAATAAAGAGTAATAAATTGATCCTTCCCAATAATGTAACAGGAAACATCTCTTTTCGCTTTCACTATTTCCTCATACCTTTTCAGGTGTTGAGTTCAGGAAGTAAAAAACATGTCAGGAATCTTTTTAGATACGTTTCTTCATTCCTTTGTTGCGTAAACTCTTTTCCCTCTCTTTGCCTTCTGCTTCTCTGTCAGAGCTTCAGTCTTTCTTTTTCTGTTTCTGTAATTTAAATATGATGTGCTTAACGCGCTTGTATCTAAGAGAGCACAGAAGAGGAACTCACATTGCTTGCAAAGCTGTAGCTTTCACCGTTTCCTTGTATTTTTCTTTCTTCTCCTGCACTGTTTACTCTTGGCAGAGGAGAGCGGCGCTGTCGTTGATTTTTGCAGTGTCACTGACTGTCAGCGTTTTCATTCAGGCAGGTCAAAGGGAGGGCTCGGCGGTGTGCGGTATCACTCTGCTTTGTGTGTGTGTGTGTGTGTGTGTGTGTGTGTGTGTGTGTGTGTGTGTGTGTGTGTGTTGCAGCTGATTAAATGGGTGTACTAGTGTTTTTCTTTTTTTTTCTTTTTTAGGTTTATCACCAAGTCAATACACACAGTCAAACCACATTTTCATTTACTTACTCACACTAATCCAGTAGTATGTAGCTCAAATTAATTACAGGCTTATTAGTGTGACATTAAAGATTACCACATTTGTAACACATTTCTTTTTAGTTCCTCTTGTATAGAGTTGTTATTTTAAACACTCACACTCTTAAACAAAGTAGCGATTTTGCAGCTGATGAAATTTTTTAAAGGGAGATGTCAGGTTGTGATGTAACACTATACTTTGTGGGAATCACTTTTAATCAACTCGATTCTTCTAATGTCCTGTCCTGTCTTTATTATTGATGTTTGCCTCAGGTCATCCCTGTTTGTCTGAGTGCCAACACCAACATACAAGGCCTCGTATTGTCTTGTGAAACACGTGAAACACGTTCAGAACTTGATTCTCTTACATTACATCTTATAGTTCTTCAACAGGTTTTTCCAGTGGGATTTCAGGCTTTAGTCTGCCGACCTGTCTGTTGGTCGTTGGCACTTGTTTCCAGTGGGATTATAAAGGTTGGGCAATTCTCACATTGGCTGAAGCAGCTTAACTGTTGCCAGATGGTGTGACCTGAAGTACTGCAGCATCTGGAGACTTTTACCACTGTGGTAGAGAGCGAAGGCTAAACAGGAAGAACAGAACTCCAACTCCAAAACAGCACTAACACTTTTTTCAACAATATTTAACAATTAATTACTTTATTAATCACAGTTTCCGCAAAACATTTCACAAACTCCACACCTTTTAACAAAACAGATCAAATAAAACACTCACCGATACACATCAACACACAGCAGTTTCAAGCTGACACCTAAAACTTTAAAGTTTTTCACACATTTTTGAAAATTTCGCACATTTCCCTTTTGTCATGTAAGTCAGTCTCTCCAACACAATACATGATGCCATCTCCTTTATCCATACATGTATCGAAGGTACGCCCATTTTTCTCCAAGATAAAGCAACCAGCCTCCTCAGCTGCTGGAGTCCAAAGTCAGTTAGAGTTGACTGTTTAGGAATCACCATAAAGATCTGTGGATATCTATGAAGTACATATATTTCTGCTTTATGAGGCAGCCTCACTCCAACAGTCTCAGAACAACTGCTTTAATACAAGGACATCAGTTGACCAACAGTTTAGTTTGACCGGCATAATGTACGTTTCTCATTAACCGTTTGTATTGTAATAACATTCTTGAATGAATGGATTGTTTTTTGGGCTCTTTCACAATCAGCCTTTTGTATTCCTGTAGTCTGTGCATGGTTGACTCTTTATCATATGGCATCAAAGCTGTGAATAAAGAAATCTGTCTCCTCCTCTTTTAGGTGTAGAAGTATGAGGTTATGTTTTGATGTTACAAAGCTATTTCTAATTGTGTGTTTGTATCTGCAGGGAGATTTGGCCAAGAAGAAAATCTACCCAACTCTTTGGTGAGTCAATTTCTGACCACAACAGCATCTGAGGAAAAATACTCTGCTAATCTGGACTTGGAGCATTTGTCATCGCATGTAATGAATCATGTGTTTCTCTGTTTTATTCCAGGTGGTTGTACAGAGATGGCCTCCTTCCAGAGCAGACATACTTTGTGGGCTTTGCCCGCTCTGACTTGACAGTTGATGCCATTCGGGCTGCTTGCATGCCATACCTGAAGGTAAAACTGGACCTAAAACAACACACGTTTCCCCCTCTCATATCTATCTTCTCATTTAATGTCCTCATTTTTAAAAATCCTTCACCCTTTGTAAATGTTCCCGCCCTCTGACTCAGGTGACGGACACGGAAACAGAGCGCTTGTCAGCCTTCTTCAAGAGGAACACGTACATCAGTGGGAAATATGCAGATGACAGTTCCTTCAGCAAACTCAACACACACATCCTGTCTCTGCCCGGAGGAGCTGAGGCGAACCGTCTCTTCTACCTGGCACTGCCTCCTACCGTCTACCACGATGTTACCAAGAACATCAAGCACTGCTGTATGAGCACAAAGTCAGTACACACACTTTTTACTTAACTGCTCTCTCGCACTGTTTAATCACTTGTCCGCTGTCCTTGGGGCTTGTCTTAAAGCTGCTGCAGTCAGTCAGTCAGTCAATCTCTTGTTGGACATATAGTGTGCCAAAACATTCAATTTTATCCTTTCCATTTCTGTCAATGAGGGTAGACAAACGTGTGAAAGGAGTGCAAAGAGGCTTCATGGAACATCATGATTTAGTGTCCCATTGATATGTTCATTTTCTTCTCTGTGTGTGTTGTGTAGAGGCTGGAACAGGGTGATCGTAGAGAAACCATTCGGACATGACCTTCAGAGCTCTGAACAGCTGTCCACTCACCTCTCATCCCTCTTCACTGAAGACCAGATCTATCGTATCGATCACTACCTGGGCAAGGAAATGGTGCAGAACCTCATGGTGCTGAGGTGAGAAAACCATCTTCAGATAATTTTTACTTCCAGCTATTTATTATATGATACCTCGTAAAGACTTTCATTTAGTATATTGTCAAATGCAGTAAACTGAGTGTAAAACCTCAGATACTCCCTCGTTACCTCTTTAGTGTTCTAAAAGGTTGAATCCAACTGCACCACAAAAAGAAAGACAGTGAATATCTACAAAATGGAGATGATAAATGAGAGGATTTAGTGATTAGATAACTTGTTTGAAATAAGATTAATTGAAAGTCTAATGAAAGGCACTATCCAGTTGCAATTCATTATTATGAATTGTAGGAGCCAATGCTTTTGGACTTGGGCTCATACTAAAGACTAAAAGTTAAGCTATAGTACACAGGAGCTCGTCTGTAGAAAATGTACAATAGAAATATAGATTTCACATTATATATATGAAGATAGTCCAAAGCTAGCCACCTTTCATCATATTTTATTTATTTCCTTTCTTAAAACAGACATAGTTTTTGGTTTGATTTCTTGTATGTGATTACTGTTGGGTTACAGCTTAAATATATGATATACCAGCACGTAAAAATTTCTCCCTGTGCACTGTAATTCTTTGAGTGGACAAAACCTTTTTAAATTTTTACTCTGAAACAAAGATCCCATGGTGATTTGAATTATGTAACACTTCCCTCTCAGCTAGTTTTTGGTTCATTCATATAAAGAAAACACAAGCTGACCTCCGATCAAGAACAAAACGGAGGAAAAACTGTTATGCATGTTGTCATAAACATCTGTGTTTTCACTCTGTGTGTGCCGCTGAGCAGGGAATAATTACAAAACATTCTTTGCAGGTTTGGGAATCGCATCTTCGGGCCAATCTGGAACAGGGAAAGCGTGGCCTGTGTCGTTCTCACCTTTAAAGAACCGTTTGGTACTCAGGGACGTGGGGGATACTTTGATGACTTTGGCATCATCCGGTGAGGAGGAAACAAATAAATCTGTACAGAAATATTGAAAGTGAAGTTAGCAGAGGACAGTCACTATACTTGTAAACTATTTGCAATAGTAATACTTTTGTTTAACCCCTCTTAGCTGTTTTAAGCAATATATATACATTAATTCACATGTCATACTCAAGGCCTGTGTGTCACATCCGGCCTTTTTATGCAACATAACGAAACATGATAAGACATACAACAAAGAAGAATGTAGCCTACCTACTGTAGCCTTTTCCTTTTCCACTTTATCCAAAAACACACTATATTCTAGTTGTAAGCAGATATAAGTGTAAGTATGTGTTTATTGATGTATTTGTCAACAACTATAACGCCTCCTGCAGGCACCCAGAAGAGGAAGCTGGTCTACAAACAGATAATGAATGATAATAATAATAGTTCATACAATATAAAACAGTATAAAATACAATTAAGAAACTATCTATCTCTCTATCTAAAATATCCCTGTATCTGTGTACGACTAAATTATAGTGAGTTATAAACCATTTTATTACCATTTTATTGTATCTACTGCTTGTAAATGCTAAATTGGGAGTTGAAATAAGTGTAAATAATTAGTGCTGCTTGTTATTGCTTTATAGATGGATAGATTTGACCAGTTTTTAACATCAGTACCAACCTATGATCAGTTTTAATGATTATGTTCACAGCCATCACGTTGTCCTCTCTATCTTTTGCGTGACCACCTGTTCTTTTTGTTTTGATCAGAGATGTCATGCAGAACCACTTGCTCCAGATGCTCTGCCTGGTTGCCATGGAGAAACCAGCATCCACCAGCTCTGATGATGTCAGGGATGAAAAGGTAGAAAATCGTCTGAGAGAGAGACGACGCTTTCTGTTTTAACAAGTTCTTTACTGGTTTTTACATCACAAAATGTCGGCTGACCTCTACGCCACTGTTGGCTGTCCATCCTAGACATTATCTTATTTCCCTTCACTCCCACAAACCTATGATGTTTATAATAATATATTACCACCCAAAAGTAAACCCATACATCTAAAACACAAACTAAGGGTGTGGGTGAGGTGAGAGTTGAGGATGAATGGGCTTAGAGTTGGACCATCATTAAACCATCATTATCCGCTTGGTCTTGTTTGATAAGTGGCGTGTGTATACCCTTGTAGTTTTGTCTAAAAGGGGTCTACGTCTTCATAAAATCATTGTGTGGTCCCTCTGAGTAGGGCTGCTCGACTATGGAAATAATCAATATCACGATTATTTTGGTCAATATTGAAATCACGATTATTCAAACGATTAATTTTGAGTTTCACAATGCATTTATTCAGCATTTCTCTCTCTCTCAAAAAACACTTTATTGATTCTTTATGCAAAATATTCAAATTGAAAATACATTTTGGCTACAAATATGTACTTTACAGCTGTTTTGCAATGTATAAAGCATTAAATCAATAAAATAAATATACTTTATGGAACATTAAATAAGGCATAGAAAAACATAAATGTATCCAAAATAAACTATGGATCCAGCTGCTCTATATAATATATAGCATAAGCATCAATAAGCAATAAGCATCTTCTTGAAACCCTCACCCTCGTATTTATTAATGGGTTGCATATCTTTAGCTAAGAAATATCCAATGGCAGCTGTTAGGCCCCATTTACACGTACACAGGTATTTTAAAAAACGGAGTCATTTCCCTTCGTTTGTATCTTTTATACACAAACGGTAAATTTGCCTCTGAAAACAAATCGAGTTTTAGGCAGCTGATGCGCTAAAAGTGCGACCAATGTTTACCTTTTGCTATGACGATGATCATGGAAGCAGCCGCCCATAGGCTTGGCGTAGTTATGATGGCGCTCGATGGCGTATTTATGCGGGTTGATGAAACCTTTTTTGAAAACGATGCTATGTGCACGATGTTATTTTGGAAAACGGAGGGAGGGAAATATTTGTTTCTCAACATACCCGGCTATGTGTAAACGTAGCCTAATGTCTTGTGCCTCTCTGAACTTGTCGGATAAGGAGTCGCATTAAACAATGTGTCTGTGATCGATGACTGACGTCTTGCTGGTTGTGGCACTGGCTTTGTCTTTTTGTTTCTTTATTAATTCGTCGTGAGTGACTTTGTGCTTTTGTTTGAGATGGTTGAATAAATTTGTAATGTTACCAAGAGGAGCAGCTATTATAATTATAATATTATAATTATACCTTGTAGCAAATATTGCACATTATGTGCTGCTGCTTCTCGTCGGATTCTTCTCATTCGCTTTCAATGTCACTCACTGTTTTTGAACACCAAAAGACACACCTCCTCACTCTTCAGCTGCGTGAGGGAGTATGGGCTATCCTGTTAGTCAGCGGGGCCGCGTGAAATGGAATGTATTGCGCATGCGCGTCTCTCGGAAATTGTGTAATGAAAAGTGGAAAATAAATCGTTTAAACTCGAATATATGATTTTTGAGATCGTTTGACAACAAAATCGAAATCAGGATCAATTAAATTAAATGCACAGCCCTACCTCTAAGTGAGTATTATATTTTTTCTAACTCAAGAAAACGCTGTGTCTCTTTTAAATCTGCCGTTTAGTCTCTACACCGAGGGCAAGCACCAAGTGTTAGGATATATATCTGCTAGTCTCACATTGGTCAAGTGGGCTTTTAAAACAATGTTGAGCTGTATCAGGGCGTGGTGAGCGCATGCAGAGGAAGTATGTATTTGTTTAGGAGATGCACCCCAGCAGTCCTCACTCAACTCTTCACCCAGGTCCATTTCTCAGCTGTTTCCTAATTTCTTCAAGTGATGGTAGAAAATATGACGAAGCACAAAGTGTCTAATCTGAAGAGCTGAGACCTGACATCTCCTCCAGTGTTACAAAGTATTATAGAGACACTTGTGTTGGTTTATGATCTCTGTTCTCTCGTGTTGTTTCTTGTAGGTGAAGGTGCTGAAGTGCATCGCTCCAGTGTCCATGTCCGATGTGGTGCTGGGTCAGTATATGGGCGATCCAAGCGGTGAGGGAGATGCCAAACTGGGTTATCTTGATGATCCCACGGTTCCTAAAGGATCAACACAGGCCACCTTCACCACCGCTGTACTCTATGTGCACAACGAACGCTGGGATGGTAAACACACACTGTGTCCTCTAGAAAACAAAATCCGACTGATCTCACGGTTTCCTGTGCGCTTTCATAACATGAAAATTCTCGCTCCTAAGGTGTTCCTTTCATCCTTCGCTGTGGAAAAGCTCTGAACGAGAGGAAGGCTGAAGTGCGGCTGCAGTTCACAGACGTCCCGGGGGACATTTTTGGAAATCAGTGTCACAGGAATGAGCTGGTGGTGCGCGTGCAGCCCAACGAAGCCGTCTACGCCAAGATGATGAGCAAGAAACCCGGCGTTTACTTTAGCCCCGAGGAAACTGAGCTGGACCTCACCTACAAGAGCAGATACAAGGCAGGTTCAAGTTCATGTGTGCATGCAGCACGTACTTTATAATTATATTTATAACAGGACAAAGCTACATAAAGTTAGTGATAGCTATAATCAAGTTCTGTTTTCTATTTAATTAAAAAATGGTGTAAAATCTTGTTTCCAGGATGTGAAGCTTCCAGACGCTTATGAGCGTCTCATCCTGGACGTCTTCTGTGGGAGTCAGATGCACTTTGTACGCAGGTCTGTCTTTGTTTTCCACTCCTGTTGTCTCATGTTTCCACTTGTAAACTGAACCTGTCTGTTGGAACATGTTGCATGTGCTTTATGTGAGCTTTTAGCTCTTCACACTAGATGGCGACATTGCACATCTTTTCATGAGTTGTGAAAAGCTTTTATACTTTACATGTTACACGTCAGCTCTGTTATATCATCTACCACATGTTTGTCTCTGCAGTGATGAACTAAGGGAAGCATGGAGGATCTTCACACCTCTTCTTCATCAGATAGACAGAGAGAAGCCCAAACCTATTCCTTACAAATACGGAAGGTAGGAAATGAGTTGTTGGAGTCTTTCAGTGCACATCTTACCCTTTTTTCCAAATGAAGCGTGTAAACATCTTAAAGGCAGGGACCGCTATGTTCTTCCATGAAGTGAGATTTCTTTACTGTTATGAAACCAAATGAGAGAAAGCGCTGCTGTGTCGCATTTAGTTCTCTGAAAGACTCAGATGTTCCAACAACGAGCAGAGGCTCCAGTTTAATCAAAGTATTAGTTGTTTAAATCTCTTTTTTTGACAAAATAACTTTTCAGTATACAGTTTTTGGGTTTATTCATTGTACAGTTGTTTTATTCCATTTAAGGATCGGACAGGTCAAATCGATAACACATTTAAATTAATTTAATTTTTTGTAGAATAAAAACATTCATCAAAAGTTTAAAACGAATTTGGGAAAAGTTATTTTAATCAATTCATTCGTCTGTGTTCTCTTCCCTGACCCGGTTCTTCACTCACTCCACATCGTCAAAACCTCTTCGGGTTTTTGTTCCTCTTCTGCTCAGATCCATGTTTACAACCTGATATCTATCAAGTATAGCTCACTCTATCTCGTGATTTTGCAGCGTGTTCAAAATCAAGACATCTAAACAATGTATGTTGCTAGGGAACAGGACATGTAGTTTCTATGAGAAGTAAAAAAAATGACGCATTGTTGGTTCTGGGTATAAATGATCCCACGTCCTTCATAATTCATTACAAATAGATTGTCACCACAGACTGTACATAGCTTTCAGACATACATGCATAGATACAAGATACATAGGGACACCACGACATAACAACAAGAATATACACTCAATGCAGCACATTTAGCACATTTAACCCTCCCTGTCCTGTGCGTAGCACCCACCACCCACGGCTAGTGTTAATTGCTTCTCTTTCCTTCACAGCCGCGGCCCGGCAGAAGCAGACGACCTCGCAAAGAGAGTTGGATTTCGCTACGAAGGCACTTACAAATGGGTCAGTCCTCAAAAACTGTGAATTGCGATGAGATGAGGGAGGAGTAGAGGAAATGATAGTGGGAGGGGTGCAGCAGGGTAAGTGAGCCGAATCAGGTTTCCAGTGTCCTAGAGGAAGGAGGGAAAGAAGAAATGAAGAAAGGAGGTGTTTCCACTATGTGGATCCATCTCTGAAGCAGCAAAGAAGAAAGAAGCTATTTAAAAAATTGAGTATGTCTCAGGTATAGAAATTATTCCTTGGAGCTAGATCATCACACATACAAAACCACTGGTAGTTTATTATTGGACCAAGACAAAACAAATCTGAACCAGGATATTTATTTGAACAAACTAAATGTCTGATGAACTAGCTCCACGTCCCCTGTCACCATTAATTAGCTTTCAATTTGTCAGGATTGTAAACGGAAAAACTTGAGTATTAAGAACAGACCAGAGCAATAACAAACTCAGCTGAGTCACGCTCACCCGGTGTAAGCACTGTACCAAAGATGGTAACAAAACACTGCAAGAGACGAGGAGCAACGGGATCGATTGTTCACCAGCTGTTAACTCTTATAACCATCGTGATTGTAATACTGTTACACTTTAACTGCATTTATTAATTAATAATTAGTGGAGTTTTCTTTTTACAACTTACATAATTTTGCCTCCTCTGCCTCGGACCAAGGTCGTCATGGCTGTTTAAGATAAACATACCATGTGGTGTACAAAGGGCAATTCAGGCAGTTTCTCTTCAAAGCATTCATACTGGAATAGTCTTAAGTGTCCTTACGGACAAGCAAAACGAGCTCTCTGTGCTGTTTAGTCACCTTAGCTGAGCTTCATTCCCCTTTTTTTGTTTACATTTTTTTGTTTTATTTAAGATACAGATGTTGATTCCATATTTTCAAATGTAGACCGCAGCAGCGTCTACCATAGGTCAATAGTGAATGTCTCGGTGATGACGTACTGTATACTTCTGTCGACTGCATACTCACACGTAAAGCTAGCTACGACTTCACCACTTGGAATAAACAAGTTTTGCTTCTCTGTTAATGTGTTTGTGATTTTATGGTTTATTGCTTCATGCTCTTAAGTCACTAAAATATGATTTACACTGTTAGATGCCATTAAATCCTACACACTTGATATTTTAAATAAAATTCTTAAAGTTTGGGGAAGTGCTTGCTTGCTGAGTTAAATAAGATCAATATTACTCGTGTTTACGTGAGCTGAGCATAAAGATTTAAAGAGTCTGTCCAAAGATTGAAAGAAAAAAAGTTCAAATTGGTCAATTATATTTTACAACTTAAATGTAAACAAAATAAATAAGCATGTGTGGTTTCATGAGGACACTTTTGTTGACCAGGTGTGGCGACATGCTCGAGTCCTCTTGTGCTGTAAAATCTCTTTTACATATAACTAGTTTTACAACATACTTATTTGCCAGCAGTCTCCTCCTTCCTTTGCTGCCTTTGTTGACACATTGCTATGTTTCTTGGCGTGTTACCGCCACCTATTGTTCGTTGCATCGTGCATGTGAACGTGCAGGTTATGTGCGTGCATTAGAAACAAAACCGGGACCTACTCATAGAAACAGCTCTATAGCACTGCACAGGGAAACTTTAAGGCTATACTAAGACCAGTGTGAAAATTAGATCTATATAGATAGATCTATAATTGTATCTATAGATATATCTACATCAAGCTATCTCCCTGTAGACATCCATCTATTTTCTGTAACCGCTCATCCTCATCAGGGTCACAGAGGGCTAGAGCTGATCCCTCTCATTGGTTGCCATTTTAGGTGACGGAAATTAAATAAATACCTGATAATCTTTGATAAGCCCAGAAAGTAGTTTAAACCAACGTCCACAAAGACTCTTCAAACCATCTCTATGAAAAAAAAGGTAAAGGGGATATTTAACCCCAGTTGTGACTGTTTCCCAATCCAAACATGGATGATAGCTGGAAAAGACATGTCTTAGCACAATTTGTACTAAAACATGTCAGAATTATTATTTGTCTAATGAGCATGACAGTGAGCACCCTCTGTAGATAGAAGAAAATTAAAAAGATAAAAATGTCTGATACAAATTTAGTTAATACAATTTGATTTGTTAATTTACTTATTACTTATTTACTTAAATTATTTACTTATAATTTAAAAATAAGATGGTTGTCTTTCTAATGTGAGAGCAAAAAATGATTCCAGCCGTGATTTGATGACTGAATTAATTTATTCACAGACAAACGTTGATTACTTCCAAAACACGTTAGCCATAACAGTGAAAACAGGGTCAGGCAGAGTCACAACAACAAATGGCATAGTGGACGGATGTTGTTAAGTCTTTGGTTTGACAAAAAAAAAAAAAATAATAATAATGGTCAAGACAACCGTGCATTTTAAGGCACTTGCATTTATGTTTAAAAACAGTTGCTGTGCGTTCGACAGTCTGTTAACATACAGTACAAGACAGGAAATGTAATAGTGAATTATTTAAGACACATTCGAGCATACAAAGACATGACGAAAGTGAGGTATTACATCTATAATTAAACAACTTGTGATAGACAGGCATTCACTGGACGGCAATATAACTATACTTCCCTCTACAGAAGGCTGTCAGTAGGTCTTTGCCCTGAGTGGTTGGCCCTGCCAAAATCCGAATGCATGATGTAGTGTCGTGTAAACGTTGTACAAACATGTTAGGAACTGAAATGTTTCTGAAATTGATATCGAATTATGATCAACTCCACCGGGCATGTCTCCGTCATGTTGTGGCCACAACGTTGTTTTGGTCCATTATCCATGTGGCTTCAAACCCCACCAGTCCACCAGACTTTGTTAACTTGCTCAGATGTGGTAATTTTTCTGCTTTATATGCTTCAAAAAATGTAAATATACTATGAAATTAAATTGTTTCTTTTTTCGCTGTTTGTAAGTTTGCACAGGGTGTTTTATTTTGAAAATTAACATGTTTCTTTATGCCCTTTCTGTGTCTGACTTCTGACTGACAGCTGTACTGAGGATGAATTTTATTAAACTCGTCTGTTGAAATTATTTTAAGGCTTAAAGGTTATACATAATTAAGATCATGGTTGCTTTGATCAACAGGTAGGTGCCGTTACAGGTGGCTTATTTAAGCACCCAGGCGTTGACTTCAGGTCAACTGATGATCCACGTCTTTGCTCATTTTTTAGATTAGCCAGAAAATGGAAGAAGCAGGAGTACCAAGATGGGGGCGGATAGATCTACCACACTCTGAGCTCCTTCTGGCTCCTACCTGTGGTTGATGTCACACATATGCCGTCTATTCTACATACTCTCAGTGGTGAAACAGACACTGGCACTTCCGGGGGGTTTAAAAAAAATAAAATAAAAATTGACTTTTACGGGTGCGTTGCCCAGTGGAATTTGCCTGTTAGCAGCTGCTGTAGAAAGTGACACCATGCATTCTGATTTGATCTGGCTCAGAAAGAAAAGAAAACTCTCAGGCAAAAAGAGCTATCCGAATATCACATGAGGAAAGAACCGCCCCCCAACAAGTACCAGAAACAGAACGTTAAGGATAAAGTGGTTGAACTAGAACACAAATGTTACGCAACTTCTTCACTCACCGGCTGCGCGACAGCTGTGGAGTGACTGGTCAAACCGGGTAACAGGTGAGACGTGATAAATGTTCTTCATTTATAAGGCACTTGGTCAGTTTGTTGTTTTTACATGTGCTCAGGGTGATTCTGCAAACAGCTGATGAACTCTGTGACCGGATGGCCCTGATAGCAGATCTGATACACTGCGTTGAACAGTGGGAACCTGGAAGAAGAGGAGGAAGGAGGAGGTGTTGTTGAGTGCAAACATAATAACACTGCAGGACTGACTCTCTAATATGTGGAAACAGAGTCTTGATTCTGTGCATTGTGTTGCTGCTTAACTTACTTGTCGATTAGGTTTTTGTGCTTGAGGATGAGATAAACCTCGGCTGCTGTCGCTGGTCCCTGCAGCTTCTGACCGTTCAGCATCTCTTTCTCCAGATCCTCAATGGACTGAGCAAGACAAGAAACCCGAGGACGAGTTATTATTTGTCCTTTTAATTATGACATACAGGTTGTTGTTTTTTTAGCAATACTTCTATATTAACATAATAGCAACATATTTTTGTAATGTTTTATGGTGGTTGTGGGTATAAATGTGATTTATTATTCAATTTTAAGTCTATATAGTCAGTATCAGAGATCATTTAAGTTAAAAAGTGGAAAATAACTAAACAGACTGAAAAATAACTTAGCACACAAGTGCTAAACAGTAAAAGATGATCATTTCAATTATTGAGGTTTTACATATTAGAGCCCGACTTATTATTATCATCATCATCACAAATATTTGGATATTTAAAGACTATGTCTGTTTTTAGTTTGTGCGATCCATCAGAAGAGTTGAGCCTCCCCAGGGGAGCTCCAAACAATAAAATAACCTAAATGTGTCAACTTGGTTTGAAATATAAAGAAGTTTTGGGGAGAAATTAATAAATGTCTTAGCAGAGACATTTGACTTTATATATAGTGTAGTCTGAAGTTATGTCAAACAACAATATTAGGCCAACTTGGCTTAACTGTTGAGCGTCTATAGGATCAAATAACACAATCATAAGGTGAATGGCAGTGGTAGGGTGTCTTTTTCCAAGCTGAGGGAAGATGAGATCTCAGACTTTGAGTTAGATCATCATAAAGCAGACACGGACGACCTCTTTTCCCACCATATCACTGATTTTGTTCTCCACCTCTGCGCACAGTATGAACCCTTTCTGGCACTTGTCAACTAGAGCAATCATAACCCCCCCCCCAAAAAAAATAAATAAATAAAAGCTCTCACCTTCCCCGTCTTCACAAAAGCTTCGGCTACTTTGCGGTTGCGGCCACCGTAGCAGGTCGTGATGAGGTCAGCCACACCGCAGCTCTCCAGGAAGGTAGCAGAGGACACGTGCCCGGGAGTGCAGAAAATACGGGCAAAGGCTATCATCTCCATCAGGCCCAACCTGATCACGGCTGCCTTCGTGTTGTCCCCGAAGCCAAGACCGTCACAGAAACCTGCCCCAACTGCAACAATGTTCTGAAGGAGGGACAAAGAAGAACAGAACTGAAGGTAAACCTGGATACTTTATACAGGATGCAGACTATCTGGAGGACAATGAATTAATTAACTTCATGCTCGACTTTATAATTCAGTTTGAAGCGTTAATCACAGTGCATGCCTTTAAGCATTTTAAGAGGTTCATGAAGCAGCTCTGCTGAATAACACCAGTTCAGAAGTGGGTGGTGGTGTCTGGGATTTTCAATCAATAATTGTTTGGTACACAGATATTAGGGACAAGTTCTATCTAATTTACAGTGTGATGTCTATGAGATGACAAATGTTTTAATAAACGCACGTCAAATTAAACGTAAATCTGTAAAGACTGGCTTGAATGACTTTGACTGTGGAGGCAGATACAAACTTAACAGCTTTTATAGGAGACCAAAAAAAAGTGCCTATAAATATTTCACCGTAAGTGCACTGTTGTATATTTTATTAAATATTTGGAGTCTGACATGTGTCCCAGGGGCAGATTTATTCAGTCAACTGCTTAGAAACCTACATGTCACTTTCTGTTATTTATCAAGATTCTTTTATTTGCAGTATAATCTTGTGCTTATAATCAAATAGTTTTACCTTTACAAAGATGCTTTTAAATTTTATAGATGTGTCAGGACCACAGAGGTGGAATGTGACTAAGTGCATTTGTATTTTGGCTTCTTTTGACTTCTTCCCAGTGTATAAAGGCCGAGCCTAGAGACTACAAACTGCATCACGTCTAGGTTTAAAAAGACTACAAACTGCATCACGTCCAGGTTTAAAAAGACTACAAACTGCATCACATCTAGGTTTAAAGACTACAAAGTGCATCACGTCTAAGATTAAAGTCTACAAACTGCATCACATCTAGGTTTAAAGACTACAAACTGCATCACGTCCAAGATTGAAGACTACAAACAGAAATGCGTCCAAGTTGGACATGCAGTTTTTTTCCATGTTGCATAATAGTAACATTACCAAACTGATATAACAGGCACTCTTCCAGCATGCTGTTGTGTAATAAAAACTCACCTTAAGGGCTCCACAGATTTCCACCACATCAGACTCCTCTACTACAGTAACTCTGAAGTTATTGGTCTGCATGAGTTCCTTCAGGAGAGAGCCGTGGTTTTTATTCTTACACCCTGTAAGCAGAAACAAGAACCTGGTTTATTTTTTGGCACTCAAGAGTTGTGATTAAAAAAAAAAAAAAAACACGGACTTTTTCACAGTACAGCTGTAATGCTCCAAGGCATCAAACAAGTTACATTTCCAACAAATAATAATCCTGTCAAAACAGTGCGCTGTTCCAACAGTACACTAATCGTAAATCACATGAAGCATGCCGTGCACGTCAAGCAAATGTCAAACTGAACCAACCCACTCTGTCATTTACACAGCAATTACAAAGCAGATTAAACTTTCACCCTCATGCTGTTTCAAACTGAAACAAACTCACTTTCTACTTCAAGTCTAAAAACTTTGTCCTTTCTTTCAAAACAACAATCTTTTTCTAAGCAATCAAGAAAACAAAAAAAAAACAACAACATGTAACACAGTGATCGGACTAACCAATGGTGGTCTCACAAAACTTCTCATCAGCAACCTCATTGGCAATGTTGGCACCCATCAGCACGCTCATGCAGATACCGAGCTTCTCCTGGATCACGTCTGAGATGAGTTTAAGTCCATCAGGACCCTCGTCTACACCCTGGAAGTACAAAAACACACACACACAAACACAAGAGAGGTATATTTACATTAGGTCACACCATGCTGGGATGCGGGTCAGTGCACAACTGGACTGCAGCTGTTTGAGATCAAATTTCATGTACAATTATAATAACGCAGCACGAAGAGCAAAGTCAAACCTTGATGAGGGATATTCCCAATGCATCACTCTTTATCTTGCCCTTAATGGTGTCACACACTTTCCCAACAAACTGGTGCGGGATAACAAACACCAGGATGTCTGCATCCTTGGACGCCTCCACCAGGTCTGGGACGGCCAGCTGAGGAGGGAGGCATGACATTGCAAGACATTTATTAAAGTCTGATGCAACCTATATTAGAGCTGGTGTAACACTGATATTAAAGTATATATTAAGTAATATATATGGAGGCTCTGATGGAGGAAACAAAGACGGACACGCATACAAAGCATAATGTGTCTGTACACATTAAAGAGAAACATCAAGTTTCTTACCACGTTAGCTGGTAGCTTGTGTCCAGGCAGGTACTTCACATTTTCATGGTCGGTGTTGATTATTTCAGTCAGTTTGCGCCCGTTCACCATCTCCTCAAACACCCACATGTTCACAGTGGTATCAAACTTTGAATTGTGAGCAGCATTGGCACCCACGATCTTGGCGATGGCAGAACCCCTGTAGTGTTAATGGTTAGAGGTCAGTGTTGACAAGAAAACAGTGAGCGTATGTCCAGAGGAAATACACTTAAGATAAGCTGAGGTGATTTTTTTTTTGTCTGTGAACTCTTGATCTTAAACACTTCAGAGTTGTAACAATCACGTGACTTCTTGTGTTGACCACCAGATCTTCACTAATCATGTCCCCTCATGTGGTTTCTGTTGGTTCACTTTAATCATCAGCCGGCATGTTGGACTCAAGATAAGCTGAAACATGGTCACCTAACCCTTGATGCTTTGCAATAACTCGATAACAGTCTGCCAAACTCAAATTGAGAAATCTGCTGGTTTTATATTTACACAACAGTGGTGTTACGTAAGGGTTGAATATGATTATGAGGTAGGGGTGGGCGATATATCGAATATACTCGATATATCGCGGCTTGTTCTACGTGAGATGTATGAAATGACTATATCGCGACCATCGAGTACTTGTCACGTAAATGTTTTAAGCCGTCTGCATTTAATTCTCTGAGTTTTGCCTGTGTCACTCCTGGTGCTGCTCACAGCACGCAGCACACTTCCGGTTTTCAAAATAAGACGTGGGTGTTAAATTTATTAAAGGTTTATTTATAAAATATGAAGAATGGTTAAAATTTGATTTAAAAAAGTGTGTCTCATAAGCCAAGTATGATCCTGCACTGCTTCAGTGCTCATATGTACATTATGAAATATATTAAAAATTCATAAAAAATATGACAAGTGTTAAAATGCTATAAAAAGAGGTGTGTCTCATACAGCAAGTGTAAATCTACTGTTCTACATTGATTCTGAGCAATTACAATGCTATCAAGGTAATAATGACATTATTATTTATTAGAAATAAACAATACAAAACAACAACAACAAAAATATCGAGATATATATCGTGTATCGCGATATAGCTTAAAAACATCGAGATATTGGTTACAGGCCATATCGTGCAGCCCTATTATGAGGCATTATTTTAATAACGTCTGTCACAATGGGGGCACCGGAAGAGCCTACTATTTTAGGACGTGGTATAAATAGTTTGAGAAACGCTGTTTTAAAATCAAGAAAACACTGCTTTGGTGGAAAGTACTGTACTCAAGGACAATCTTGTACTTTACTGAAGGTTACCCTACTTACTTATACTCTTACTTTGTATTCCACTGTATTTATTTAAAGTAGCTAAAGTTACTAGTTACTTTACAGATTAAGATTTAACGAACAAAACCCATGACCTACATATGATAGTATAATATTTGTTAAGCTCTAACTGCTCCCAATAAATAAACACAGTCTGCTGTGGTTTGAAGGACCAGCGTGGAGGATTTAGTGGCATCTAGCAATGTAGTCTGCCAAAACTCCATCGAGAAATCTGCTGATTGTATGTTCATGTTTATGTTTTACACAACAGTGGTGTTAAATAAGGGTTGAGCATGATTATGAGGCATTATTCTAACAACATCTGTCATAATTGGATTACTGGGAGAGCCTAAGATTCTCTGCAAAACACTGGTTTGTATCAAGAAGTTATTCACACTGCTTCACTCAAGTACAATCTTATACTTTACTTTAAGTATATCTTTCTTTATACTCAACTATATTTAACTTTTACAGATCATTATCTTACAGTATTTTATACTAATACTCTACTACACCTGAGAGGGAAATAATCCTGCTTTTTACTCCACTATGTTAATTTAATAACCACAGACTACTTTACAGATTAATATTAATATTTGCTACGGTCTAATTGCTCCCAACAGTCTGCAATGTAGTAGTCTGCCAAACTCCATTGAGAAATCTGCTTGTTGTACAATTAGTTTGTACAACAGTGGTTTAATATAAAGCTTGAACATGATTATGAGATTATTCTAATAAATCAGAGCCAACACTTTAATTCGGCATATTAAAAAAAATGCATAAATTATCAATGATTTTTATTTTAACAAACATAATCTTACAATATGTTTAATTAACTAAAGCTGTATGCCGAATTGACTAGAGAGGCTTTAAATATTAATTAAAGACATTAAATTGTGTGTGGGCACTGTGATATTTATTAAATCAACAAGCACACTTTAATTAATTAGACTCTTAAATGGAGTTTGGTAAAAGACAGCTAACATGTTGCTGACACAAAATGACCATAAATCCCATTAGTCGTGACTGACATGTTTTTGCGTAGACTGAGCCAGATCACACTGTGTGACCTTATCAAAGCTAAAAACCGGCTTGCGTTAACGTTATATAACCGCATAAATCCCGCAAATCGAACTTAACGTTGCCATGGAGTATGCGGCTATTTAACGTTAGCTGGTGATGCTAAGTTGGTTAGCAGCAGTGCACCGGCTGCACGCACGGAGCAATCTGTAACAAACAGGTTAAACACATTAATGACAGGGTAAACTTGCCAGTTTCCAGAGCCAACGATGCAGACTTTCTTCGGAGCTGCCATTGTGAAGAGGTAAACCGATGAGCGGAGGTGAGCCTGCACTGAGCGCCGCCGTGGACCTGCAGTATGGTTATGTAACGCGGACACCGAGCCCCAAACCGAGCGCTCCTGTTTTATTGGCCGGTCCGAGGGCAGACACCGGCCCGCCCATTGAAAGCAGCACACAGAGGGGTGGAGGATAAGTCATTCATCGACCAGAGGTTAGTGGGATCAAAGTAACTCGGACAAAGGTCTCCATGTGAACTCTGTGCACTTTATTAATTTATGCCACTGCTTCTCAGATTATGGTACAGCTACCCCTCTGCAGTGGTACTAATCAACAGCACCATCAAAATAAAACAACATTATGAATGGAATGTAATACGTCCATTTAAAGACAACAAACTTAATTTATTCCAGGTTAAAAGACTACAAACTGCATGAAGTCCATGTTTAAAGACTACAAACGACTACAAACTGCATGAAGTCCATGTTTAAAGACTACAAACTGCATTAAGTCTAGGTTAAAATACTACAAACCGCAGTACTTTCAGGTTAAAAGACTACAAACTGCATGAAGTCAATGTCTATGTCCATGTTTAAAGACTACAAACTGCATGAAGTCCATGTTTATGTCCATGTTTAAAGACTACAAACTGCATGAAGTCCATGTTTACTGTATGTCCATGTTTAAAGACTACAATCTGCATGAAGTCAATGTCTATGTCCATGTTTAAAGACTACAAACTGCATGAAGTCAATGTCTATGTCCATGTTTAAAGACTACAAACTGCATGAAGTCCATGTTTACTGTATGTCCATGTTTAAAGACTACAAACTGCATGAAGTCTAGGTTAAAATACTACAAACCGCAATACTTTCAGGTTAAAATACTACAAACTGCATTAAGTCCATGTTTATGTCCATGTTAAAAGACTACAAACTGCAATATGTCCATGTTTAAAGAATACAAACTGCATGAAGTCTAAGTTAAAATACTACAAACTGCAATACTTCCAGGTTAAAATACTACAAACTGCATTAAGTCCATGTTTAAATACTACAAATTGCATTAAGTCCATGTTTAAAGACTACAATAATACATAGGCTAATCCATGCAATTTCTCAATAGTCCAAGTATGAGATCGTAGAAATATAATTTAAAAATACGTTTTGCTTTTATTGTGAACTGTCTGTAGCTGAAAGGGGCCAACCTACTCTGTCATGATGGTGGTACTTGGAGTGATGAATATTTTCTGAGGTGGTACAAGGTGTAAAGTTTGAGAAACACTGCCTTAGACATAGGGTTAGAAGCTCGGACATCCAAAGGGAGCTGCTGAAGCCACTGCTCCTTCGTGTTAAAAAGAAGCCAGCTCACACCTACGGACAATTTAGAGTCACCAATTAACCTATTAGGTGCATGCCAACTCCTCACAGCCATGGTTCAAACCAGGAACCCATTTACTGTGAGGCACAAGTACTAACCACTGCACCACTGTTCTGCCCATATACTTAATACATTCATAAAAAATAGGTATGTTAGGTAAGGTATGTAAAAAAACACTTTAATAAACACTCTGTAGCTCCTCTTTGAACCAGTCATCCAGTTTAATTAGCATCTTGCTGGAGACATGAGCTGTGTAATTGTTCTTGGATTATTATCTAAATACCAGCCTGGATTTCACAGCAGCACATTATTCATGGGTTTAACAAAACATGATGAGGTGACCTTTATTTACATGTTAATTAATGTAAATAATTAGAAAGTATATTATTACTCCTTCAAATAACAGTTGTCAACAGGACACCAAATACAGAAACGCTAAATATGAAGCAGATTTTTTGTTTTGTTTTTCTGACTACACTCAACAGTGTATAACTCAAATAGCAAATAACATTTCAGTTTAAGTTGAGTATTATCACTTACATATTTTCTCATAGTTATATCAGACATGATTAATAATGTTGCCCAAAGGGAGGATGTATAAAGAAAAAAATAGGGCGCATGATGTTTCCATTGATTAAAATGCCATGATCAGTTGAATCAAATGCAACGCTCACGTCATCTAACAGAACGAGGGCAGACACATTATCGAGGTTCAAGGTTCAGCTTCATTGTCATTATATAATACAGGATTGCTCAATCTAATGCAGATGTTCTCTCCACGCTACACACACAGAACATGTAAACAAACATTTTTAATTTGGATATAATAAAACAGTAAATGAGGACAATAGATAAAAGAAGTACTAAAGAAAGAAAGAAATGGGAAAACTAAATTATATTTACAAAGATTGTATAAACACAAAATGTAAATCTTACAGGTGCAGTGCAATGTACGCTGTTGGACATTGTGTAATCTAAACATGCATCACATGTAGAGCTGAGAGTCATTTATTTACAGTGGAGTGCAGAGGAAGTCCTGGAGTCACAACCTAATAAGAGAAGCTGCTCTGCAGTCTGGAAGTATGACAGTGGATGATTCTGTTAACCGACTGTAGTCTTCAGGATCTGCACAGGCGCCTCACCTCACTGATATCACTGATGCTCGGCAGACTGATGTGAAATGAAGGGCTCTCCGGTCCTGGGCCGTGCACATCTAATTTTCCTGTCAGGATGCTTTCTATTGCTCCTCTATAAAAGTTGACTTGGCATGGGTCTGAGTCCAGACCACTCTGCGTGGTGTAACAAATGGAAGTGGATGCTGTCCAGACCCACAACCCACAATATCAAAACTGTAACCAAAGGTAATGCTGACAGTTGCAGGATGAGCCTCACGCAAGAGTCTGAAGGCTGTCTACCAGTACATCAACCTTAACAGCATACTAGGAGGAAGAAAAAATAAATAAATATAAAATATAGATTATTGCTGAGTAATCACTGGTTGATGAATCATCATATTGTATCCATTCAATCACTCATCATGTCCTGTTTGTCTCTGGATTTGTCCTACTGTGTATTGTAATCACTTTATTGTACGATTTTTTTTTTTAAAGTTAACTTGGCATGGGATTTTTTGAAGGGATACGTGGGTGAACCAGAGTCAAATTCCTCATATGTGTGTACACACACCTGGCCAATAAAGTGATTCTGATTCAGATTTGGATATAATGTCCATGATGGACAGCCCTTGGGGGCTCTGGCATTCAGCAGTGGAGTGGAGGAGGTGTCTGAAATCTGTTTGCGAGGAAGTCCAGTTACAGTGTGTTAGAGTGTGGTACTCAAACCAGAGTGCCGAGCTCACCAATCACCTTCATGGAGGTTGTGAGATTGTGTAAAATAAACAAACAGCATACTGGTCATTAATAACACTCTTTTAGTTCTAAAGATGGTCCAATAACCAGACTGGAGTTCTTCTAATATAATAATATACATATATTTATTTAGATGGTCATATAGTTTCTAATATAGCAGCTCTGTAATCACTCCCACCTTTGTGAATGTTTTAATGTTCTGTTTTAGAGACATGTTGTAGTTTGTGGTGCTGCTTGAATTTATTGTGTTAGAGGTGTTATGGATATTTTGTCTGCCCCATTTATATCAATAGGGGCAGATTTCATATGAGAAAACACCTCTCATGAATAAAAACTTCAGATGAGATTAATGCAAAATACTAAATTCTAAATGCAGAACTTTTACTTGGGGTTACTTGTGGATTTGCACACTACAAACCTAAATGTCTTCTTTGCTTTCCACACAGTACACTCACAGGATATAGGTTGTATTGATTTTCTTCACGTACACAATATACTCAGCGCATTAAAAGTCATGAGAGCAACCACAGTCTGGGGGGTTAAAACAAAAGAGGACATTGTTGTGTAACAAGTGGAACAAAACTAAGATTAAGAGAAGAGCAGGAAGGAACAAAACAACAGATTCAGCAGTGTGGTTTCTATGTGCAAGCACAAACTGAGAAAATCCAGCTTACTATACTGGAAAGTGTCTTTTCGTGTTTTTATGTCTACCACTTTAGTATCATAAAGTCACGTGATTAGATCTAAATACTTCTCTAATTCACAAATACAATGTTTAGCACTAAACACAAAGTGCAGCTGCAGTATTGGACAAATTTTGACCTAAATAAAGAGTAAGGGGGATCACCAGCATGACTAGCTGTGTCTAGTTTGCTCTTCTCTTTGCAGGTTCATGTAATTGGCTGGCGGGGCCGTCCACTTGGGCCCAAATGAAACATTGTGATCATGACAAATTGGGCCGCCCCGCCTACTAATTACATGATCCTGCAGGAGAAGAGCAAACAAGGCACCAAAGTGTCAAGACGGATGTCGCACCAACATTATTACAATTCATCCTGAGGGGAACTGAGGGGTGTGTACTAAATGTTGCAGCAATCCATCTAGTAGTTACTCCAGAGTCACAAATGTGAACCTCATGGTGGCACTAAAGGAAAAGTATATGGATTAATAACTAGTAATAACAACACATAATCAGGAAACCATGGATATCTGTAGAGTTCATGGAAAGAGTTCATGGAAATTGTTCAAAAGGTTAATTTATGAACGGGGCTGACATGATATTGACGTTATTAGAGCCAGATCTGTACAGAAAATGATATATGGTCTAAATGAAGACTGTAGTATGATCCAATTTGTATTTCTACATAATCATTTCTATTTGTATTTCACATCCAAAGATGTCTCAGAGCCACAAAGTGAAGACTGTCCTTTCAAAAACTGTGGCTCTGTTCCAAAACACGAGTATAAATGATGACACAGGACACCTTGAAGTGAAAAAAAGTTACACAAAGTTAGCACTTAATCTTTAATATAACAACTGCTTCAACTTCAGTATTTATCTATACATCACCAGACTAAAATAACCATCCTTTAGTATCTCGAAAAATGAAAATGGAAATTTAAAAAAATGGAGGCAGAAATCTAACAAAACCTGAATGCATGGCGGACATTGCTTTGAGATGCATGTACTCATGCAGTGGAAACTGAAAAACGACAATCCAGCTGTTCATTTACTGATGAACATAGTATAAGCTGCTGTGACTGTAGCAATATATACAAAAAAGAAATCGCCTCATACTTTAATATAGTCTTTGATAAATATATGTACAGAAAAGGTTTAGATACAGCTAGTCTATTATTATTAATAAATAAATACAAGTACAATATTAGACCGATCAGTCTATTCTAATACAATAGGATTATTACGACTGCAGTATTTACATTACATTACAGTTGATGGTATGATTGTGCTTGATAATAACACGACACAGCTGCACGCTATACAGTTTCCATTTCCTGTTGAGAATAACATAGAGCTCGTTGGGAATAAGTGCAAATCGATTAACTCCAACAAAATTTGTAAAATGGTTTTGTAAACAGAGTATGAGACAAACCCTTAAACATGCACGTTACATGTTTACAGCCTAACTGATAACAGATACAGTTTTTTTGATACAAGGACGGCGTTTTCGATTTTTTTTTCCTTCATCAGCTTCTGAATGAACGTGCACGAATAAACACATGCTCACCACACACAACCAAACACACGGACAGATGATGACACAGATTGTAGTCTGATGTGCGGATTAACTGTTCATCGATGGACCACGTTTCAGACACTTACTGTACAGTGCTACATGCAACTCAGAGCCCTAGAAGATTGTAAAAGACATTCAACATAGTTATACTCAATAATTTTGTTTTCTTGTCATGTTAACAAACCCCTTAAATGCGATGAACAGCATCTACATGTAAAAATGTATGACATTCCCTTGAATTAACATATTGAAGTCTGTTTTGTTTTTTTACCCTAGCCAGGAAATACATCTTTAAATTTTTGATTTGTACTGAAGGGACATTATACAGGATGCACCTGCACCATTTTTGTTGCTGTGTATCCATCCTTTCCTTTTTTTTTTTTTTTTTAGCTCAAAATACTGTTTGTGTTTTAAAGTAAAAGTTCACAATTTGGGGAAATGCAAGCTTTTGCGCTCTAGTGCAGTGTTAAATACAGTTAGCTTAGCATAAAGACTGGGAACAGCTAGCCTAGCTCTTTCCAAAGGTAATTCCAATTAAAGAGTGAAATAGTGCATTGTTGTTCTACACTTTTGTTTGTATGCAGATTAAATGAGCGACGTATAACATGAGCTTTAATTTTGTTATCACTGATGCGGCCAAGCTGGCTGTTTTCCAATATTTGCGGTAAGATAACTAAGCTAACCATCTACGTCACATCATTATTTCTTTTTTTACTTTTGTTTGTGTACAGATTAAACTAATTATATAAAACATGTTATCAATGATACAACCAAGCTAGCTGTTCTCTAGTCTTTGTTGGCTGTAGCTTCATATCATTTACAGATAGTTAATGATAAAGTCAATAGAAAGTCAAGCTTATTTCCCAAATTATTCTTAGTTGAATTCAGTAAAATTTCACTGCTACAGCCTTACAAACAGCAAACTTTAGTTACTCTGTAATGGCTGTATAAATAAGTGAGTCAGTTTTCTGTCTTTAGGACTGTCCTACTTGTGGTTCTGGTACACTACATGTATTATCCTGGAATTGTCCCTTAATTGCTGCCTTTTTTTTCACACTTTTAACTTGTCATAGTAGGAAAAACAAAAGGGGGCCACAAATAACAATGGCTACAACAATGGCTCTGTGGTATTCATGTGTGCCATTAAGCCATGACAGTAAGTCAGCATGCACAATAGCAACTGAAGCAGCTAAATGAAATTCAGCCATCATTACTGTAATGTTATGCAGGCTCGTGCTTTTCCTGCTGTGACAAGTCAAAATGTCTGGTGGTTAAAAAGGTCTTGATGTTTAGTTTGTGGCTTCTTTCAACCCGCTCTATTGATTTTTCCATACATGAAAATGACCTTTTTGTTGATAATTTGCTTGGCTTGTAAATTCTTCATGGTGCTATCACCCTTGCAAGATGAGGTAGAACAGTGTACAGTAATAGCAAAATACTTAGGTTTTCTGACAAGGGAAGATATACAGTGGTATGAAAAAGTTTGGGCACCCCTGATCGTTTTCAGGATTTTCCTTTATAAATCATTGGTTGTTCCGATCAGCAATTTCAGTTAAATATATCATATAGCAGACAAACACAGTGATATTTGAGAAGTGAAATGAAGTTTATAGGCTTAACAGAAAGTGTGCAATAATTACTTAAACAAAAGTGGACAGGTGCATAAATTTGGGCACCCCAACAGAAAAATTACATCAATATTTCGTAGATCCTCCTTTTGCAGAAATAACAGCCTCTAAACGCTTCCTATAGCTTCCAATGAGGGTCTGGAGTGTGGTTGAAGGTATTTTTGACCATTCTTCTTTACAAAACATCTCCAGTTCAGTCAGGTTTGATGGCTTTCGAGCATGGACAGCCCGCTTTAAATCACACCACAGATTTTCAATAATGTTCAGGTCTGGGGACTGAGATGGCCATTCCAGAACGTTGTAGTTGTTCCTCTGCATGAATGCCTTTGTAGAGTTTGAGCAGTGTTTGGGGTCGTTGTCTTGTTGAAGTATCCAGCCCCGGCGCAACTTCAACTTTGTCACTGATTCTTGAACATTGTTGGCAAGAATCTGCTGATACTGACTGGAATCCATGCGACCTTCAACTCTTACAAGATTGCCAGTACCTGCACTGGCCACACAGCCCCACAGCATGATGGAACCGCCACCAAATTTTACTGTGGGTAGCAAGTGTTTGTCTTGGAATGCTGTGTTCTTCTTCCGCCATGCATACCGCCACTTGTAATGTCCAAATAACTCAATTTTACATTCATCAGTCCACAGGACCTTATTCCAAAAGGAAGCTGGCTTGTCCAAATGTGCTTTAGCATACCTCAAGCGACTCTGTTTGTGGCATGTGCGTAGAAAAGGCTTCCGCCGCATTACTCTCCCATACAGCATCTCCTTGTGCAAAGTGCGCTGAATAGTTGAACGATGCACAGTGACACCTTCTGCAGCAAGATCATGTTGTTGGTCTTTGGAGCTGGTCTGTGGGTTGAGTTTGACCGTTCTCACCATCCTTCGCCTCTGCTTCTCTGAGATTTTTCTTGGCCTGCCACTCCGGGCCTTAACTAGGACTGTGCCTGTGGTCTTCCATTTCCTCACTATGTTCCTCACAGTGGAAACTGACAGCTTAAATCTCTGAGCCAGCTTTTTGTATCCTTCCCCTAAACCATGATGTTGGACAATCTTTGTTTTCAGGTCATTTGAGAGTTGTTTTGAGGCTCCCATGGTGCCACTCCTCAGAGAAGATGCAAAAGGGAGAACAACTTGCTACTGGCCACCTGAAATACCCTTTCTCATGATTGGCTTCACCTGTGTATGTAGGTCAAGGGTCAGTGAGCTTACCAAACAAACTTTGTGTTCCAATAATTAGTGCTAAAGGTACTCAAATCAATAAAACAACAAGGGTGCCCAAATTTATGCACCTGTCCACTTTTGTTTAAGTAATTATTGCACACTTTCTGTTAATTCTATAAACTTCATTTCACTTCTCAAATATCACTGTGTTTGTCTGCTATATGATATATTTAACTGAAATTGCTGATCCGAACAACCAGTGATTTATAAAGGAAAATCCTGAAAACGATCAGGGGTGCCCAAACTTTTTCATACCACTGTATGATGTCATAAGATGAGGTTGGATGACGTGAATAGAAATGATGATGATGAACTGATGTGAGAAAAAAAAGGGGGAAAGTCAAGAATAAAAGAGCAAAGATGAAAGCAAACCTCAAAGGAGAATGGTGAAAAGAGTGTGTAGTACTTACATGCAAATTACTTAAATAATAATAAACATTTTGTAACTGGAAATGAACTTGTCACATCAATTATTTTACAAAAAACTCACCATCACACAGCTGGGATTTCTAATCTGATTGACTGAACACATATTGAACCTTAGGTCGTGCCCCCCATTCACTGTATCTCTTACTGTGTCTTGAAAAGCTGTTTTACATTTGGCCATGCAGTTATTCAGACATTTTTTAACTCATCACAACATGTTGATCACTTCTTTCTGCCATCCTGCTGTCTGTGTGGCATCTTCGGAATTCACCTTGTTGCTTGCAAACCTTAAACCAGGCACAGTTTCTCTGTTGTTCCCACAGTGCGACAAAACCTGCAATGAACAAAGTCCACGAAATGTCGCATGGAGACAAGAGAGTGGCAGTGGCTCCCTCTCGCTCCTCGCGGCTGCAGAAGCCTAGTGAAAGTTACTGACGTGACATTTGACATCGTCCAAACTCAGCACTGTTCCCTGGTCGTTGTTGCTGTTGTGCTTGTGCTTCTTATCAGAGCAGCGACACAGCTTGTACTTTATTACCTGTGGTAGATCAAAAACACAGGAGAAGGTCATCGTGATCAACAACCATTTCTGGTTCAGCAAGGATTGCGGGAAAAGAAAGATGTGTTTTCTGGTGAAATACTGAGGTCAAGTCTCTGTGATGAAATTTGAAATGTTATATTATTCACTTAAAGATCCAGTGTGTCAGATTTAGGAGGTTCTATTAGCAGAACATGGAAGAAACTAATTATAATATGCATAAGTATTATTTTTAAGGTTAAGTCTGGGACAACTTGACTTGGTTGTAGATCCGTGAAGATGTTACACCTTCATCCAAGAGTGGTTAGAGTTCTGACTAGATCCAGGTTCCTCATCCAGGTCTTACACCTTAGAGACAAGGGACACTCTTTTAGTGACAATGATGTTCACATGTTTGTACAGGGAAGACAGATGGTTTGAAAGGTTTGACAAATGGTGTGAAGGAGGCTTTTTGTGTAAGATTAGACGAGTCTTCAGGCACCATTTATCCTCCACCTACCATGCTCCCTTCCCAGTAGACTGGACAACAATTCACACTTTGCCTCATGTGACTCCAATGACCATCGTCCCCCAGCGACGATGACCTCAGCTGAGTGTTTTCCACACCAGACCTCGGGTGACTTTAACGGTGAACCAAGTGAATGGAGACCTTATCAACAAATCCTGCCGAGGCTAAATGCTTAGAGTCCCCACGGATCTACAACCAAGTCCAGTTGCCCCAGATTTAACTTCTCGAAGAAAGATGACCTGTATGACTGAGAACCTTCACAGACTTCTATGTATAATCATGTTTTCATCCATGTATAATCACCTGAAAATAAGTATAGATATGTTTTTGTTTCCTTAGAATGAGATTTTTATATCTACAGATGGCGTGGGTCCTCTTCCTGGACCCACAAGGCTGCTCCTTGTGTGTGTTTTTAAACTAATTTGTTCATCTTGTTACAATATAAGATGATGATAGATGATATAACATTAATGTTGTTGTTAACGGTTGTTAGCACACCTGTAAAGTAGAGTGAAGTAGAACTGTTGCATAATAAATGCTTTTTAAGTTTTATTTCCTAACATTACCGAAATTCTGTTTTAAAATCTTTTCCAATGCCTGAAATAAAACTGCCGTGGGAAAATACTGTGCTACATCTAGTCGAATTTAAACATATTGAGTCTAACACTAGTGGAATCTGTGCACGAAATACCAGCATGTGTATATTTTGTACATTTTGTAGCTCCCCTAAGGTTTCTAAAACACCCACATTTCGCAGAAAAAATACATGACCTGTGTGTCCTCTGAGCTACAGCTCTGTATGAAGTAAATGCTTAAATACATACAGCAGAAATATTTTAAACCAGTGTTTCTCAAACTTTTTTACACCACGTACCTCCTCAGAAAATATCACACTCTACAAGTAGATGTTAAAATACAGCAGCATAGGCCGAACCTTTTCAGCTACGGGCAGTTTAGGTAGGAGTTATCCTATCTAACCACTTTACTGAAGGAGTCTCACCTCATAAAGGTAGTCAAATATCTCCAGGATGGTGAGTATGCTTGCTCCAATAAAAAGTCCCATCTGACCACCAATATCACCTGGAATAAGAAAACCATTAAACATTGTGAGAAACACAATCTACTATACTGTAAAAATATCTACAATATATAGTGTAACTCAATAAATACGTACCTAAAAGTCCGGCCACTTCATACGCCTTTTTCTGTTCAATAGTTTCGTAGTTGAGAGCCTCAAAGAAGATGTCTAAAACCATGATGTTCTCCCTGTGGAGAAGTCAAAACATTCAGATTCAATTTTAGGTAACACTGTGCTTTAAGTCACCTTATTCAGCATTAATAGCAGCATATAAACATTTAGGGTACATTCAGACAGAATCCATGAGCTGGAGACAACTTTTGGGAAAAACTTAACAGTTTCACTGAATCTGAGACTATCCAGGTGGATTCATGGACTAAACTCTGATACCTGTTGTGTTCTGACTTTGTTTATTTCATGTACCCATCTTCTAAATCTGTGTCTGACTTTGACACAAAGAAAGAGTGACACAGACAGTGAATGAGTGAGGGAGCGCCGGCATGTTAAAGCCGGTTAATAAGAGAAATAAAAAGTTATTTCCTGACTGTTTCACAGTGGTAACCTACAGGCACCGCTGGACAATCGCTGCAGCATGAGAACCTGTCTAAATGTGGCCTAAATGGTTTATAACACATCAGATATAAGTGTTTAATAATGTGTCAATAAGTCCATTCAACCATAAGTGGAGGCTTGTGTATGAAAAGACATTTTGACAAGAAGAAGAAGTTATAAATGATCTTTGTGTCTGCTTATAACTACATTATGAGTTAAAAATAAACTTTTAGATGTTTATACACCGCTTAATAGGAGGACTTGTTACCACATTTTAAATTGATTTTAATTAAAGACTGTATTATTATCTATATTCTCATTTTCTTTTTGGTAGTAACTTTGCATTGTTATGAAGTCATATATGACATCATATCATATACATGTACAACATGTAGATATAATGTATTTTTCCCTTTATAGTTATGGTTAAGCTAAACATATCTCATATAAAATATTTATAAATTACAGAAGTAACTCATCATGTGCACTCTTGTAATAAAGTATAAAATGCAGTAACGTATGCTTGATTCTTACTTAATATACTGCTCAGATTTGTTGTATTTCTTTGCCAGATATTTAGCCGAGGCCTTGCTGGGAATCTTGACGAAGGAGAGCTCTTTGCTGTATCTGGTCATGTTGCACGGCGTCTCACACACACAGAAATCATTGTCTCGCTCCACCAGGAAATCTAGAGAGAATAAAAACCAGAGCTCAGCTTGACCTTTCGAACAGACCAGTGCAGCTATGACTTAAAACATGTCATGGGATGAAGTCTGTGTGAATGTGTGTGTGTGTGTTGTATCAGTTCCTTAAATATTCAGATAGGACAAAGCCTTTTTCTTACCAAGAGCTGGGTCAGCACATTCTTTGTAGAGCTCGGGGGTGCAGTAGGGTGCATCGCCTGAAGCAAAAGCAACACTCACGTCAATTAATTTTAGCTGCTCTCCTCCTTTTGAAGTGCTCGCAGTAATTTTACACTGCAGCATCTTTGATGTAACTCTGATACAACACACAGCAAGAGCTGCTTCCTTACCGGGCATGTGCACCATGCGACAGTTGCAGTTGTCCACCAGATAGCGTGTTTCACAGTCAATGCGACAAGCTGTGATGCTGTAACTGTCAAAGAAGTCTGAATCCATTGCCGTCACCTTACAGTCTCCCCAGGGTGGAGGAAGATATATCAGCTGCAACAACCACACGTCACACATCCCATCAATTAGCTTAAATGTCCACACTTATAAATAGTAATACCGACATGTTTTAGTAAGTGTATTATGTGTGTCCACATGAATCAAATGTGGCTTTAGTCTACTAAAGTGATTTAAAAGGAATTTTTGGTAGGTTTTTAGTTTGGCTTTCACTCCTTTCAGTAATAATAACATTTAATTCTCTCTGTCACAATCATTTCATTAGACGAGGTAAAAAATATTTGATTCCAACTTCATGGACAACAGTGTATTTGAGAGTGGTGCGGTTCAGAAGTAAATATAATGTTTGTTTGTTAGGTTTTAATTCAGTAAAAACATATTTACAATGGTTACACGGTTAACTATTTACATATTTATGTTACACATTTATTATTACATGTTTAAATCTTTAAATCTGCGTCTGCAACAGTTACATATCTTACAAGTCTTAGTCTTAGCTTCTCATTGGTTATTTCAGTCACGTGGTGAGTCTGAACAAGTGTTGTTGTTATGAAGTGTGGAAATCAGTAAAAGTGCTGCTTGAGAAAGTTATCTGTCTCCATCATGCTGTTTCTCCTCATCAAGAGTGATCTAACCACCACATCAGACCCTCCAAGTCACTACAAAGATGTCTGTCTGGGAAAGACACTCAAGCAGTCAGACGGTCGTACAGGTTATAGACAAACCCAGGTTAGGAAAACTCAAGAGAAAATAAAGATGAACATTAAAATTTTTACAGAAAATGATAGTTGCAACAATTTTTGGTAGCATTCTATGATAGGACATGTAAAATCCTGAGTATTTACTAAGAAATGAGGGAGAAACAAATCAGGAGTGACCTGATAATTAAGTTAAATAGTAGATAATAAGTTACCAGAGAACAAACCTGGAGATACTATATCAGTGAATCATGAGGTAATGATTTGTTAATAGATACTTGATTGTCTGACTGCTCATGTTTCTTGCCCTGGGAGTCTTTGTTGCAGCAGTGTTGCCTTATCTCAGTTATTACTTACTAATGAGTACACTGTTCACATAAGCACTATAAATGATGGCCGTGGAGTTGTAATAACATGATTTGTACCCTCTGTTCCTGGCAGGAAACAAACGTCTGAAACCCAGGTGCCACTCCGAACCCGAGCTGATCGATGAAGGACGGCTCGTCCTGACTGTGGATCTGAACTTTGATCCCAGCTTCAAATGACGTCTCATCTGCAGCAAGCCAAACAATGTTGGATCAGAGGAACATGTTGTGAAAATGTGTCTCACTAATGAATCCAGACACTTAAAAGAGGATCTTGTCTTTGAGTCTCTCACTCTGAGGTATTAACACCCACACACACTGTTAAGAATGACAGATCTGAAGTGAACGATGTCCTCCCACGCCTCACCTGTCTCTCCCCAGACAGGCAGGTATTCGTCCTGTTGAATGTCCAGCATGAGCTCGAGTCCATTACCCATACCTCCCTTGGTGGTGATGAGAAGAGGGCGTCCATCACCGCCAGCATTAAAGGTGTAACACTTCCCATAGCGAGTAAAGACCTAAGAGACACACGAGAAAGATTTTTTTTAAGCTTTCTTAACGATTCTTTTCCACTGGGGGTCAGTGTTTGACTCGATTTCTGATATGTGTGTGTGAACATGTGTGTACACGACAGAGATAGTATGACGAGGGGAAACGAGGAGAGTGGAAGAGAAAAAGAGAGAAGAAGAAGAACAGGGAGAGGAGGTCTTCCCGTGTGGGTTTGTGGGTTACACAATCAGCCCAGTGAAGTGATGGAGACTGGCAGATTGGTGATTTAACATTCCCTAGCATGCTCTTTATGGCACTTATAATGGACTTGATGTTACCATGGAGACCAAGCGTTCCAGCCAGGAAGAATGCAGCCTTAATTTTTTAAGAAAAAGCCACCAAGACACAGATGTTAGACTGAAGGCTGCGTGAGAAAAAGCACACATGACATGTTTAAAGAGCCATGAGTGAACGGAAAGTATCAATATGGAGCTTCCTTTGGCGAAGAGTTAATGTTGCATTAGAGCATTTAGTGTTGTGTGTGTGAGTCACATAACGCATGCAGGGAGATCGAGTGAGAGAGTCAGAGAGCGAGGATGCAAAGTGAAAGAGACAGAGAGAGAGAGAGAGAGTTTAGCTGCTAACGCTTGGAGCAGGCTATTGTTCAGCGTTATGGCACAGAATGACATATCTATGATTAGAAAGAACAAACCAACCAAGTAATTGTTGAGAAAGAGTTTGGGTTCTGCCAAGGGCAGTTTAAACATTTCGGCCATCTATCAAGCAAGCAGCGAGAGACCGCTAGTTTGCAGAAGCAGACATCAATCTGAGGGCGGGAAAAGGAAAACATTAAGCGCTATTAAGAAAGGCAAATGAAAGGCAGGGCAAGCCATAAACTGTTGTGTACACACACTGACAGACCTTGAGAGGAAATGTTTGTTTCACGTGAGCAAGACTTAAGAGTTTACTCTGGCAGCTCTGTGAAACTCTACCTGACACACCTGTACCTGCTCGAACAGTTTTCCGTAACTCCTTCACAACACCTCTTTTTCCACAGTCGGATTTACCTTTCACCCCATTTCTGTGACTTTCCAACACTCACACTCATTTCACATGGTGTTAGGCAGCTCCGCAGAGGTGAGAAAGGAGCTTCTCTGTCAAGCTGTCACTTTTCATATGAACAACCGTGAGCAACTATCAATGAAAATGGGTAAGGTTAACTGTTTAAACAGTACTGTGACGGCTGGCTTTTTACTCCACCTTCCAGTGTAACCATTTGGAACAACTTTTGATTCCCGACGTGGTCAAGCAACATCTCATATGAATGTCTGTGTGAGCATAGCCTGACCCTTAGGCAGTTTTAGCTAAATGTTATTTATATCACATCACATCCATCTCATGTTTAGGTGTATCTTGTTCACCATCTTTGCTAATCTGCACTAAACACAAAGTACAGCTGAGGCTATTCGGACATAAAAGTGCTGGACAAATTAAAATTCAGTTGACCTGATGCTGGCACACGATGAAAACTCAGTGGAACACCAGAAGGATTATAATTAATCATCATGGTAACGTGGATGTGTATACTAAATTTCACTGGAATCCTGTGGGGACCATGAATGTTGTGTCTATCCATGTAGTTAATATCGATGTAGAGATATTTTAGAGAATAGATGAAAACTTAAACCTATTGGTGAAAATCAAGGGATCACCAAATCCTCTGTGGACCATCAATATAGTTGTTGGGATATTTCAGTCTGGGTCAAAGTGGTGGATCAAGTGATAGACCGACCAACAATCCGAGAGTAGCTATCAAGGCATTTAAAGGTCCAGTGTGTAGGACTTCGTGGCATTTAGGCTTAACCAAGTGAGCACTCCTTGGCCTTCCAAGTGGCCATGAAACTAGCACGAAAGGCCAGTTTTTGGTCTGTCAGTTTTGGGCTACTTTGGGCATGTAAAGGACTCATTCTAAGATAAGTAAAATATAAATATTCTTATTTTCAGGTGATTATACACTAATAAAAACATACGTATGAATGTTATATTCCTTTTTCTGCCAATAAATCCAGCTAAATCTTAAACTCTGGACCTTTAACATGTGTAAGAAGTAACACTGCTGTCAGAACAACGCTTCCTTTTAGTCACAAATGAAAGCATGAATGTGCGGCTCATGCCGTGGCTGCACTTACTGTACTTCATAAATAAATAAATCATTACATAAAAGTTAAATCCATGCGTATGATGGGCACATGTTGTTCACCAGCATCTTTATCGAAGTACAAAAGTGAAGCAGTTAGGTAACATTTGTTCTCTGCCTCCTGTGAATAGTTGATGTTGTAACAGAGGTGGTAAGAATAAAAAAACATCAAACGTCTATAATGCACAAAGTCTGCACAGCATGCTGCTGCTTATCCTGCTTGTTCTGATGAATGAATAAACGATTGTAGGAGAAGTGTCAGGACAAAGAGTTCAATTTTTATTATGAAGTTTGACATGTGTACACTTTCAGTACTCTTACGCTACGTCAAAAAATTAATATATCTTTTTTTTCTCCACAGAACTGAATACGTTACTTACTGCCTGCAGTTTACACGAGCTATAATCTTCAGAGCTCTGTGATCAATAATGCTGTCACTCACACACAATTTCCCATGTACTGAAAAGCACTCAGCAGAGCTGTGCTGTAATTAATCATTATGCACATAATTATGCATATCTAGTTTTAAAGGCACATCAGATTTGGATGGGATCTCTAAATCACAAAGCCATACTCTTTCCCCATCCATTTAGCGAGGTCTCCAGCCTTTACACTCTGTGAAAAGCTAAAAGACGTCTCAGCAAGATAAGTTCAGACCATTAGTGCTCTGTTGTTTTATGGGAGTGTTTATAAAGACTTTAAAGCCGACTTGGTTAAGTGCAAACACTTTCACTGTTATTATGTTTGTACGCTTAAATAGCTTTCTCAAATCCTATTTAAATGCAACAGTGAGCAGACAGCAGCCTACGGTGACCAACACTAAAATATATCCGCATGTGTTGCATCCTGTTCTGCAGTTTGTGTAATTAAGGACTGTAATCTGATTTCAGTTGACCTGGAAAAACGAGTCTACAGCCATGCTAGCGGCTCCATGAAACTCTACTTAGACCATTGACAGTATATAATTAGTGGACAGAGCTTCTGGGTCTGTGAAGTCAAGCCAATGCTAAGTGTCGAAACCTGCTTTCATTCTAATGGGCAGCAGGGGGCAACAAAACAGACTGTATCAAGTCTTTTGGAGAAATGACGCTACTCTTCATCTGATTTACCTCAGTAAACAGTTTCATGAATTTAAGGTCTCTAGTTTCAAATCTTCTCACATACAGCATGATGTTCTTTGTGTAAATTATGTTCCCATTTTGAGTGAAACAGATGATTAAGCAGGTTATGCTTGTCAATAAAAATGTACCTATTTATTGACAAGTCTTTCTCAGTGAGTCTGATCGAACTGTCAAACAAGGCATTGCTAATCAATATGAATCAAGGTTCTGTTGTTGCATTGACTATTTCAGAAACATGTTTTAATGTGTTTATCCTGATCTGGACGAGATCCTACAGGTCCTTCGGTTGATGCGCATCTGAGTTGCATCTGAAATAAGTTGTGCTGGAATGAGATTGCAGATCCAAGCAGCCGGAATGAGCTTCCTAAGACACAATAAAATTCAATGAAGCTCACTCCTTTACTCTTTTAAGACTTTACAAGGTAAAATGTGAGCAGTGACAAGCAAACTCTATCTAAAAATATATAATAAAACTTCACTTGACTGTAGCAAAGCCAGAGGTGTGTGTTGGATTTTCAAAGAATGTAGTTCATCCAATAGTTGTTGAGATATTTCAGTCTGGACCAAAAGTCGTGGACAGACATTCTGCCACTAACATGGCAGCTAATTATTCACAAAGCCAACAAAGCCAACAAGGTAGACTGATGCTTTCTGAGAAGGTGGCTGATTACTCAGTTTAACATTTGCAGCACAAGAGGTGGAAAAGAATAATTTAGGAATAAAAGCATCAAAGCTGAACAGTCTCCCTCCTCCTTTTGGTTCTCAATGAACAGCTGACTCACCACGCTAATAACTAGTCTTGGGTGGAACAGAGAGCCACTCCAAAGAGAAAATAAACTGTAAGCAGGGGATTTGAAGCCAGAGGCATAGTGTGTTTGTGTGTGTAATAATGATGCCCTAAACATGAAATGAAACTCTGAGTCACTGGTTGTCAAAATAAAGAAGACAGTAGAAGTGAATCTTAGGGCTCCTTGGGGTGTGTGGATTAATAAAAGGCTCCACGCAGAAACTCCTTTTTTTTAATTAGAGAGAGAAAACCAGAGAACAACACTCCCAAAACACTACAGCGACGCTCGCTACTTTACATTTATATTTATATTTTATTTGTGTTTTATTGCCTATTTATATCTATATATACCATTTTGGTCCAGGTTGAAATGTCTCAACAACTACTGGAAGAATTGTCATGAAACATTCATTCATCCTCTGCCCACAGGACGAAGACTTGTGATCTCATTTCCTGAATTTTCCCCCACAAACACCAACAGGTCAGATCTGATTGGCACAAAATTAAGATTTTGTTTGATCTCTGACTTTTTCTGTTGAAATCTTTTTTAATGAACATGCATCCATGATTCCCAGAGGATAAATTGTAATAACTTTGATGCTCTGACTTTTCATCAGAGGGTTGGAGTTAGGTCTGCGATGAGGTCAAAATGTCTATTTGTTCAACACTTTATGACCAAATATCTCCAAAATAAATGACATTCCTGTCATCCTCAACTTGTTAAGCACTAATTAGCAAATTTTAAAAAGGTAACACACTAAACTAAGACTTGGCCTGCTACATTAGCAATTAGCTCAAGCATAATAGACAATAAAGCAGGATGTGCTTCAGGCCGTGGTTATCTTGTGAATGATGATAATAGTGTAAATATTAAGGGATCACTGAGGTTAAAAGACTGATCCTAAGGGGAATATCAATTTTCGATAACCACGTATCCTCATCAGGGTCGCAGGGAGCTGGAGCCAATCCCAGCTGGCACTGGGCAAGACACAGGGTACACCCCGGACAAGTCACCAGTTCATCACAGGGCTGACACATGGAGACAAAGAACCTCACAATCACATTCACACCTACGGGCAATTACCCTGCATGTCTTGCATGCAAACTCCACACAGAAAGGCCGAGCAGAGATTCGAACCAGAAACCACATTTTATAGCAATTGATCCAATATTTGTTGAGATGTGACTCAAAATGAAAAGTCAATGATTTATCAGCTCATTAGGATTAATTCTCCTGTGAATGTCTCTACAGATTTTTTGTAAGGCCATCCAAATGGCCACACCACCTGCTAACTACAAAGGCTGGGGAATTTCCTGAAATAGCTGCAACACACATACCCGAACAAGGAGTAAAAAGTGCATTTGTTGGGGATTATTTTCAGGAGTGAGCGTGTCAGGCTTTGTCCACACAGGCAATACTTGATAGCATCACTCAATCACCCAGTTTTTCCTTCGGATATTGACCCGTTTTGTGCAAAACTCTGAAGAGGCTGAACCATTGTGTTTCTCCTGAAGGTCAGAGACGGAATAATGAGTGAGAATTGATCATGCAAATCAAGACCATCATGCCGGGTGCACTGAATGTTGGATGACACCTTGGGGCGGTGCAGGTTGTAGGGCAGGGCCGTGTAATGATCACCTAATCGGTTCGGATGGACGGTTGTCCTGACGTTATTGACAACAGAGGAGAAAACAGGGGACAGGAACCTTTCCGGTGATTGAGCAGAGGGAGTGTGTATGAGATCACTTCAAATGTCACAATTCAATATTTCCAGGAAAGCATCATCAGTCTCCATCCCACTTTAACTGCTGCCTTATGAATGAAATATCATAAAACCTCCTCTGGTGTTGTGAAGGGAATTTTGATCTATCAATAAAAATATTTCTCTCCCTCCTATGTTTCCTTCCTCCCTGGTCTGCATCGCTCTTCCCTTGTTCCCTTGTGTCTCCTGAACTATGATGTTCATTCCTCTGTGGACTCCTCTCCATCTCCTGCCGCACTTCCCCACCCGCCCCTGCTTCATTTGATGAATATTTCACAGGCCAGTAGAGACAGTCCTCCTCCTCCCTCATCCTATTCCCAGACACCGTCTGTGCTCTCAGTACCTATCACCTTCAGAGACGATAGCATCATAGTGCTGGGTAAGGTGCACCTCAGGAGACCAGAGGAGAGCCGGGAGCATATCATATGAAAAAAAATGGAAGTGTGTATTCACTTAAGTTATATATGCCTCAGAGTGCTGCTGCTATCTAAAATCAGGACACCTGCTGACCTGACCACTATCACAACATGACAGAGTGAATTTAAGATAAATCAGGGAGGCGTTAAAATATCAGACAACAGATGAGAAGAGGTAAGGATGTTGTTTATAGGCCGTATGGATGCATTAAGATACTGTCCAGTGCTCACATCCATTTTTTAAGTGACTATTAATGCACATATACACTAGAGGATATTATTAGATTGCTTTCATGTGTAAGCAGCTGTTAAGGAGGAACTATTTTATGTAGGAGATAATGTACAGCGAGCAGGTCAATGCCTTCAGAGGTGATTCAAGACCTGTATCACCCTGGCAGGGTTTATTTTACAATAATGGCCTGCTCGCTGTACTTTATCCTGCTTATTACATGACTACTTCACTTTATTTTTTTACAGATATTTTTGGCATTTTTTTTGCTATTTTTTATTTGATAGTGACGGCTAGAAAGGAAATTCAGGGCAGAGAGAGAGAGCGAGAGGATGACATGCAGCAAAGGACCCAGCCTGGAAGCAATCTGAGTGCCTGCAGTAAGGACGTTTGCCCTGATACATGGTGCGAGCGCTCAACCAGGTGCTACCCCAGCTACTTTGCTTTAAATCGATATATTGTGTCAAATTATTGCTGATTTTATTGATTCTCATTTAATTGCATCAACAGTAGTCCAGAGTCTATCCGTGGCAGCAGATGATGATGTGAAGAAAGAACAAACTTTTGTCATACAAATATGTGAAATTTTGTATAATTTGAACTTTTTAGGCCTCAAGTTCAGAGGCAATGTTTCTCTTTCTTTTTTAATATTAAAACATGTTTGGGCTTTTTCACCTTTATTTCACAGACAAAGGCTGAAGGCAGACAGGAAGGATGCAAAGGGCCACAGGTTGGAATTGAGCCATGGTCGCTGCAACGAGGACTTTTAGCCTTGGTACAAGGTGTACACGAGAAATGTTTTCTTTGGTGGATTTCTTAACAATACATAGGTATCAGAATTCAGAATCTGTTTCTTTTATTATGTTTTGATTGAGCACACACATAGATGAATGTGCCCACATGCACCCATGCATTTGTCCAGATTCTTAGTACAACGCATACCACTCTGTCAGTAAATAAAAATGTAACCTTCATCATGATCCTTCCTCATTCTTAAACCTCAGCAAAATATTATTTTGTATATTATCTTGAAATGGTTAATATTTGTGCTTTCTTTGAAATGTAAGGGGCTGATAATTAGGTTTGAAGTTCAGAAACAGTGAACAGACCAAATAATAAATAAATACATCGAGAAAATAATAGGCTGATTAATCAAGAATGAAAAGAATCTAATATTATCAGAAACTTTCATATCATTTATGTAGATGTGACACGCTGGGATCCGAAGAGAATTAACGCGAGACCCTTCCTGAGGACAAAACAGCATGAATTATCAAGCAGAGGCAGCAGAGTCTGCGAGCCGCTATCTGTCTCTGAGGACAACAAATTGTTGGTGTAATGCAATCCCTGGTCTACATGGTGGATGGACTTGCAGTGGTACCACACACTGAGAGGAAATAACACCCTGAGGGAAGGTTCCTCCCACCGATGTCTGCTGTTCACCGAAATGAAGAGAGGGACATCTTTTTGCAGAAAAGCTAAATAACTACTGAAAAATTTGTCTTTCAAATTCCTCCTGTGCAGAAGCTTCTCAGCGAATAATGAAAATGGTCTTGTGAATTTGAACGGGAGACATAAATGTCTTAAAAATGTCAGTTCACATTCATTCTGTGATGTTCAATTTTCTGTAGAGAGTCTTGCAGTTAGCGGGCAACCTCTTACAGTATTCTCCCCAAGTGAGCGGAGCTAGAGTGGGATGGCAAATGGAGGAAGGAGGAATAAAACATTCACTATCAGGCAGCCAGGCTTTTATCAGCCATCACAGTTATACAGCAGTAACACGGTAGATTTTTATGATATAATTATATAAAATTAAACTTATATGGCAACTTAAAGGTGCTTGCATATTATGACATGTAACATCCACCCCCTCCCTTTCATCCCTCTCCATCCCTTGATATGTAGCACATCCATATGGGATGTTAAAACCTCCTCTGCCTGCCTTTTCCCCTGAATGTTGCAGTCATCACCGTCACCTACAAATCTCCTGCCTTCCCGCTTGTGCCAGCCATGTGTAGAGCCCACACTGGCTCACTGCTGTGAGAGAAATAGCAGGCAGCGAGAAAGAAAACATCATCATGTAACAGCATCAGCTAGCAGTTAGCCGAGCTACCACTCCAGTGTGCACCGCTGCCCTCTTCTTGTCACACTGAGTAAACATCGAGGGACAAACAGCCCCGGGCCCAGTCAGAGGGACAGAGACCGAACTAGAGCTGAGGGCGAGACAACAAGCAGGGTTAACTGGGATTAAATCCTCAGGTCAAGTATCTATCTATCTATCTATCTATCTATCTATCTATCTATCTATCTAGTCATTAAGCTTCCGTAGTGTCAAAAACTGCAGTTCCTTGAATGACCACTTGAGGCTGGCTACAGAACGACTCTGTCTCCATACAGCACAGCAGAAATAAACACATTTACAGCCTGGTACAAAAAAAAACTTTTGATCTCTATTGATGTTTTCCTGGTTCATGACAACTGTGCTGAGTCTAAATTTCTATTTACAGTCGTCCCTCGCTATATCGCAGTTCACTTTTCGCGAACTCGCTGTTTCGCGGATTTTTTTAGTGTAATTTTGCATGCTTTTTTTTTTACAGCGTACTGTACAGTATGAACGCGCATTGTGTTCTGCATCCTAAATTGGCTAAGGGAGAACCGCACATGTGTTCTGCGTCCTGATTAACTAAGGGAGTACTGTACAAAATGCGTGTAAAAAGGTGTACAAAAGTGTGTGGTTAGGGGTTTTACGGCCTTAAAACATGTATAATAATTGTAAAACTTACTTCGCGGATTTCGTTTATTGCGGGTTATTTTTAGAACGAACGTATCCCCCGCGATAAACGAGGGACCACTGTAACTCAAATAATATTAAGGCTTAAAGGTATGCATAATTAACATCATGGCCGCTTTGATTGACAGGTTGGTGCCATTACAGGTGACTTGTTTGAGTACCATTCAGCCCGCCTCAGATGCAGCCACAATCCACATCTTTGCTCATTTTTAGATTAGGACTGCAAAGATGGTGGCGGCCAGAGCCACCACAATGAGCACAAGAACGGCTCTTTGGAAACCATGTGACGTCATGGATAGTACATCCATGTTTTATGTTACATGTCTATAAAAGCCCGTTGCTGGAAAAATCTTTAATGTTATGATAATGAAATGAACTTATCCTGTGGCTCTTTTAAATTGGTGCGCTTTAGAAAGCAGTTAACCAACATAATGCCAAACTCAATTCACATTAACATTCATTTTATTATTATTATTATTTATTAAGGACACTCAAAAGATAAAAGGTCCATAGTACACTTGTTAAAAAGAGATAATATACAACAACAGTAAACACATAGCAACATCCATCCATCCATTATCTGTAACTGCTTATCCTCTTCAGGGTTACGGACATAGCAATATATGCAACTTTAAATGACAGAAATCATCTATCAACTATCCACATACTCGAGCACCAGTGACTCTACAATCTGAGTCAACACCACAATAATGCCAAGAGGAAGAGACAGCCTGCATATATAGCCCTAATATATATATCTATATATATATATATATATTATATATATATATATATATATATATATATATATTAGGGCTGTCAATCGATTTAAAAAAATTAACTAATTAATCGCAAACATTTCTTGTAATTAATCGCGATTAATCGCGATTAATCTATCGATACAATATCAATAATTAAATGCATTTTTCTGAGACTGAAGCTTATAATGAATATTTATTTATTTTGTAAATGATCAAATTAATGTAGAAAAACACAGAGAAAGTATATTTAAATTCTTCATTTATTGGCTAAGGTGCACATATGCACAGTGCAAACAGAAAAAAGCCAGAATGAGGAAATATACTGACGAGTGCCACACTCCTGTAGTGTAGACTGGGTGTTTTGCTTTGAGGTGATATGTTAAAGTCTGTTACTTCTGTGGAATTTAAATTCGGATTTGCAAACTGTGCAAATTACCTTGTTTTTGTCTAACGAGCCGTCGGGCAACTTTTTTAATGAAATGTTCCCCATAAAAATCCATCCTATCCATCTTTCCGCCATGACTCTCCTTTAGTTAGGATAGTCATAGACATATACACAGACGCGCCATTGAGCAGGTTGGTCCGTTGTTGCGATACGTTAACATGTCCGCCATATTGGATGTGGCAGATTTGCCCGTAAACTAATACAAGCAGGGCCGGTTTTAGCTATGGGCAATGTGGGCGACCGGCCAGGGCGCAGTCTCCGTGAGGGCTTTAAGTTAATGCCTCTTATACACCCATTCACACACACACACTAATATATCTGGGAAACAAAGCTCTACTTTGCCACATCCAAAATGGCGGCCGCCACCGGAAGTAAACAAAACCGCGTTAATTGCGTTAATTTTTTTTAACGCGTTAATTCTTTAAAATTAATCGACAAAATTAACGCGTTAATTTTGACAGCACTAATATATATATAAATCTTTGTATTAATGCAGAACAGGTCAGCACACTGATATTCACAAATATTTGGCTCGTACTACACGCCAAGTTTGAACCACCAAGTTTAAGGAGCATTCTCGTACCTTCACTCTCGGCCATTCATTATTGCAATTAATCACACCCTAAAAATATTCAAATGTAAAATAACTTGTGCTTTGAGTAATCTATCCATCTATCTGTCGAAGTAAACTAACCATACCGGACACCACAGCCCAGATACGTCTCTATGAATTGTGCCTGAGTGGAGCCTAATAACGACGGGTCATTTGGGGTGATGTTAAATCAGTCTCCAAAGTCTGATGATTGCGTGTCCGTCTGGCTGCAGAGACCAAGAGAAAAGGTTGTGAATTCCATATGATTAGCTGTAATATGTGGTGATGATATACATGTCTTCCAGCGGGTGGATGTTAATTGATAGGTACAGTAAGAGTGTCTGTATGTGGGTGATTATTTGAATATGTATGTCTTCTGGGTGCATGTCTAATAATATGCAATGTATAACAATGCAACGTAATCACCTTCCAGCAGGATGGAGGAAAATTAATTTAGGAAAGCCAAAAGGCTGTCACCGAGCATTTCACCTGACACCTGACTTGAACTTACTAATGGCCTCAGAAGGCTCTTGAAATTGCATGTTTCACTTTGCACGCTTTTCTCATAATTTACACTGACTTAAATTGATACTGTCCTAACTCGCTTAATTAAATTGTGTAGTTTTAATTACTTTTTCTATGACACATGAATTGGTCAAAATAAAGTCCCCACAAACACTTTCCTTCTTCATGGCGCTGCTGAGATGCAGTGAAGCCAGCGTGCTCCACAAAATGGACACCTCACACACATTATGCCGTGGATGCTTCGCGACAGTCAGGCGGCTTCCGAGGAAAAAGCAATATAAATAAGTAAAAGACAATATGTTCTGTGGTGAGATGAAGATTGTGGGTAAGTACGGACATACTGTATGGTAATATGTAAGAGAATAACTGCACACGCAGAGATGCACGCTGACGGATCATGCGTGACATACATGCATCTCCATTCCCTCTGGACAACCCTCGTAAAACACACACACACACACACACACACACACACACACACACACACACACACACACACACACACACAGCCCAGGTGCACAATAGAGTACTCGTAGATTTATTTTAGGAATAGCTCAATGATTCAACATCTGAGTGGCTGAAATAAAGCAGTTGAGCTCCTGAGGGGGAGGATGAGCTAGAACCAGCTCGTACACTAAATCTGCCCTGAGATGGAGGCTGGTCAGCAGGAAGAGTCATTGCAGCCAACCTCAGGCTTTTGTTTACCAGCCAATTTGATCACTGGAGACTACATAACAAGAGAGAGGAAGGAGGAAGCCATCACCCTCATTAGTAAGAAAACAGATCAAGGCCCTGCTGGAGTAAACTTTCTTGCTGGAGAAGAGCACCTTTCTGCTTGTGTGCACCTCTTTTGTCAACTTTTGTCTTTCATTTCCCAGAATACCACCCAGCAGAAGTGGGATGAACCTCAATTAATGAATGCATTCATTACATTGACTCCTGTCTCTCTCTCCTTTTTTTTTTTTTTTTTTTTTTTTTGGTGCAGTTTAGAGGGCGGGAGAAATGTCACAAGGGAAAAAAGGGCCCTGAAGCTCTTCTTCCCCTGGAGTGAACCTCCTCCGTGTGACAAATTACACACTCTGCTGAGAGAAATCCGCTGAGGCTTTAGATTTCCCAGCCTGTCACATGCTGTTGCTGAATACCAAGAGATTAATTCATTTCGCAGATGGTGCATGTAAGCAACTCCCGACTACCAAACATGCAGCGTTCACGCCATCACTACCCGTCCCATCTTAAAAGTGACAACAAGGGAAGATTCAAGCTGGCAGGCAAGATAACAGACACACACACACACAAATGGCAACGTGTCTAACAAAATATCCTGTTTGTTCAATGAATTCAGTACAATATTGAGTATGCCCTCAAGAAGAGGTTCAAACTAATATAACAACTTCAAAGTATAATTAAATGGATGAAAAATGCTTTAAAGTGGCTAGAATCGATAGTTTTATAAGAATATATTTACATTTACATTTTGAAAACAACAATGCAACAAAGTAAAAGAGGTCCTCGTCACCCTACAGATAAGCCTTAGCTGTTATCTTATTCAAAGTACACAGTACTGAATGTTACAGTCTCCCGTGAAGTAGATAAGCCCAGGCTGTGTTGCTCTTTCACATCATAAGTCTTACCTTTGTGTTACTTTTAAAAGTTTGTTTTTCAAGGGTGGAATGAGCTCAGTCTGCAATCTGAGCTCACACTCTACGTGTGGCTGTTGCGTGGGGGAAACTCCCACGCTTCACTGCTGTGAAGTTGGACATTTAACATAGGGCCTTATGGAGAGTGACTCTTTCTGTAGCCAGCCTCAGGTGGCTGTTTGAGGAATGGCGAACTGCATTTCACAGCCACAGAGGTTGCTGCTTGGTGGGAACCAAAAATGAGTAGATCTCCTTGTCTGAGCAATTAGGCGTCTTTCAGCCCCTCACAGGTCCACAGGAGGAGGAAGAGGCAGGACTACCAACATGGCGGTGGCCAAAGCCACCACACTGAGCTTCAAAACAGCTCTTTGGTAGCCTGTGGGTGACGTCACAGATACAATGTCTATTCTTTATACTGCCAGTGGTTCTCACACACTAACTGACAGTGGGTGTTTTCTCCTCTCTGGCTTCAGGAGGCATTAATGACACAATGAGAAGATGATATACCAAAAAACTAAAGCCATGTTTTCATCAAGCACTTTGGTTCAGTTTGTTAAACATATTTTGCGTTTCCCTTGCCAGAAATTGTCGATGATAATCCAGTTTTTTCATCACCTTTCCGTTGAGGAACCTGCACCAGGACGGTGAGGCACAGCTAGAAACTCTGCAGACTACAGTCTTGTCTCATCGTCTGCACTCTGATTCAGGGTTTCCCACACTTTTTCCACAAGTCTTTTATCTCACTGCCTGCAGCCTTTTTCTCAAACAAAGCTTGTACATTCACCACCTGTGGCTGGAAGCAGACTGAAACAGACAACACTCCATAACTGCAACAGCAACAGTTCGCCATATCAAGTAATAACATAATGTTTTGTTGCACAAAATCCATTACAGCAGGTTTACGTTTACTATTTTTAATACTCTTATGAGTCCTCCCAGTTGGATAACAGAACCATGCAAACTACATGAGGATACATTTTTAAAGTCTTAGGTGAATGTTTCTTATTTTTAAAGATACATCAGATTTTTTTTTTGGTTAATTCTCTTTTGTAAGAAAAAGTTGCTGTAGTACTTTTGATAAAAGGAATAAGCAAGCATTGGTTTTTCTGTTGTGCACAGTGTTTCAAAGAATCAATCCTCTTTTTATTTGCCTCACGCTGCGTGTGTTTCTTTGGTTTGGCTGGATGGATGTGAGTCTGTGTATATCAGGAGGGTAGCAGGGTTTGGTGTGTTTGCCGTGAGGACTCTGAACGCGCTCAAAGAAATAAACACTCAAACACCCCGCTGTGCACTGTGAAAGAGAAAAGGACAGCAAGACACAAGCACCACAGCAAACATATACACACACTCACACACTCAGTTTATTTAATATTTGCAGGTAAGATTATTTCAAAGTGCTTGTGTCATTGCCTGCTGTCCTTTTCTGTCCGTCAGTATACAGCAAGGTCCACAGTTTCAGCAATGACGAAGCACTACAACTCCCCGTCTACACTGGATGTGTAAACGTGTTGCTTTGTGTACATCGACATCTGCTGCTTGTGATCACCTCACGCCTGCATATTAGCGTGCAGAACTGTCAGAGCCGGAAGAAAATTACAGGCTGTCTTCTATAGCAGTGTGACAAACACTGACTGCTATTTACATAGGGGTGCTTATTAAATCAGTTCTCCCACACATGATAATTCACGTGATTTAAATCAGATTCCAAGTTTAGGGATAGTTTGTGAAGATTTTTCAAATCATGTTAATGACCTGCAGCTTCAGAGCTCTTTAAATTGTTCACCGTTGTTAAAACAGTGTGTAAGATTTAGAAGTATTTATTGGCAGTAATGAAATACAATATTAATTAGTATGTTTTTCATCAGTGTGTAATAACCTGAAAATAAGAATAATTTAGTTTTTGTTGCCTTAAAATGAATCCTTTTGATCTACAGTGTGAACAGGTCCTCTTCCATGGAGTCCTGCCATTTTTGTACAGTAGTCCAGAACAGACAATTATTATTGTGAATTTGGCAGCCAGACTTTTTCTTACATGCTTGAAAGGAAGAGGTTGTGATGTAGTATGGAGTATTTATGTGGCTGCAATCTGCAATGCAACACAATGTGATCTAGTACTGTATGCTGTGACACATTTTGTGTCTCTATCTGTGGTAAATATGGTGTTGTCAGACTATATAACCTCCTCCTGTGTTCCAGACTTTGAGAAATGTGAAGCAGGTTGTGAATCAGAACTGTACCTTATAACAGCCAGAAATAACAACCAGAAGTTAAGGAACAAAACTAGAAATGGAAAAAAAAGGATGTGTTTGTGTTAAGATGTATGTGACAAAGGTTTTCTGTCCTCTGTATAAGTATGTTTGTATTCCTATATCAGCCTGACATGCATACATCTTGCATAAAGGTTGACAGATATAGTGGTTGTCCATGAAACTCTAGGAATAAATAAAGGATCTGGGTCAGATGGGAATCCTAAATGCTGATTAGAGTGACAATGAAAGGGTCCAGAGATGTAAAAAGTTTCCCGGAGTTTGCTAAAATATATTAAGGATATATCTTTCTATGTTGAGCAAGATTGACTGTAATTGACTGCTTTGTCTCTTTGTCCAAAAGATTTAACCTATCAGTGTTTGTAAGTCAAGACAGAAAAAGACTTTAGCTAATGCGCCTCTTGTGGCAGCTCTTGTGTGTAGCAGGCTGCTGTCTGGTTCCGTGTGACCATCTGCACTGCTTGTGATATGCTGACATCACTGCTTTATGCAAAGGCTTTGGCTGTACAAGTCGAATGAGTACTCGGTATTCTGCCAAAATTGTGGGCGCTGTCATGAAATCAAAAAAATATAAAAAAGCAATTTCTCCCTCCTCCTTACTGCATTTATTTTCCTCAGAGAGCAGAGGCAGAGGCCATGTGATTTACACAGATAAAAAAAAACTCTCACTTTTTAAAGTAGCACAACCAGTTTCATACATATAGAAGGCTGGCTGCTTTCAGGCTAACAATCCTATCTGCACTGTCAAATCAGTCACAAAGAAAATCAAAATAGCTGCGATGGCTGGTGGCTAAAAGCCTGGAAACGGCCCCGATGTGAAAGTCACACTAACAAGACAAGAGTGTGAAAGACTGAGTGCAAAATGAAATGGCAGAACTATCTGGCCAATTTGCAAAACATTCAAAAATAATTGGAGGCAGCTGAAAATAAGGAAAAGCATTTCAAACAATATTTCACACGACCAGTAAATGATAGAGCGAAGCAATTATAAACAGAAGCGCACCAATCTGTGACAAATGGATATGAAATTGATTTACATCTGTAAATGCTTGACTCCTTTAAATTATCTCTCCAGATTTTTCTCTCTAGAAATTATTATTACGGGCTTCAATTCTTTTCTTATCAGTTAAAAATGGTAGATAAAAAAATGCTTGCGGTCGACTGCGGTGCTTTCCTTTCCCTTTTTGGTTCATTTAAGAAATCCCACTGAGTTTACAGCAAGTGAGCACAAAGTTGAGGGTCAGGTCTGTGCAGCCCTCTTAACAGGCTGAGGTTGCCATGGTGACCTAAAAAAGGGGACAGCGGGAGGCTAACAGCTCGTTTGGACAGATATTCACTGTAATCTTAACCACAGATGCTACTACAGGTGTCTTCTTCTTCTTCTGGGGACTTGTGAGTGTTTATTTGTTCATTTTCTGTGAGTAAAAAAATGTTTTCGCATACAAGGGCAAAAAAAAGAAAAGAAAAACAAATGCTGCAGTCGTCTTCCTTGTCTGAAAGGAACAGCACAGGTCTGAGACGTAGCTAATGAGAGGCATCATTCAAGGTGATGGCATCTTTTTTTTATCGAAAATACACAATGCAATCAATTGATGACTTGATGAGCACCTCGCTGCTGCTGCTGTTCAAATTAGCGAGAAAGCCAAAGACAGAAAATACACGGCACTCTTTCAGGAGCTGCATCTGCATATTGACATTTTGCAACTGCTCGTGAGGCACTAACTTAAACTGAGGCACGTCAGAAACACAGGGGAAGTTTAAAGTCAGCTTTTACAGACTGTTAATGCCTGCAGTGTGAAAACTAGCAGGATACTTCTAAAGCATTGGATGAAATCTCTTGAGGTTAAATAAGAAGGAATGCAGAGAGATTTTTAGTTGTTGTCCATCAATGATTTTATAACCCCTGATGCATATAAATGACTCCTTGAGTCCTACATATATCCTTAAGTGTTACTGTCATTGATATTCTGTGAGCATTCAAGAGCAGCAGTGCACATATGTCCTTCTTTTTGTACGTCTAAACCCTCCTGTCAAGCTGGCCATGAGCTGGTTGTTTACAGGACTCAAAAGAATCCGAAACTTTTCAGAAGAAAGATGAAAAGTCCAGCTCCAGCTTTATCTTTTCTGGACTACTGCTAGGTGTTTCTTTGAAGTGTTTCTGTAATACATTCATCTTCTGTGCAGTATGATGGTCCTCAGGGTATCGCGATGTATGCTGGGGTATAGATCCTGCCTCCTCTGCGACCCTGAATAAGATCAAGCTGCGTGGATATACTCGATTGTTCAGGTGTTGTTAACCTTCAGTTTAACCCTTCAGTTTTATTTTAATTTAAAAGGCCCTACACGCCTACACATGGTTTTTGCTTATTCTGGTTGGTTACATCTCATCTGCTCTAGTTGAAAATGGGTGCAGGGGACACACCAGTACTAATGGAGTTGCAAAATGGGAGAAGCTATTTCAGGCACTGGAAGCCCAATTCATTTTCTCCACAGACAATGTTAGGTGACCCACAGATGGGGAATCATCAGTACAAACAGTGAACAGCAGTAGAAAATGTCGAGTTCTGTTGTAAGAGGAAAGTTAAGGTGGTACGTACCCTCGGTACCTCTGGCTGGAAGAGAAAACTAAAAATACAGTCTTGCAGCTTAAATAAATTCACTTTCAGATTCTGGGTCAACTTTGGATGAATTCAGCAACTGTGTGTGTGCAACATGGAAGATAATGTGAACAGAAGCATACAAAATAAGGAAAAATACTTCCTTAGCCCACCTACTGATTAAATCCATAATGTCGCAGACTGAAATTCAGTTTCCAGTCATTTCTATGTTGAAGAGGAGGTCGCTTCTTGTCGTGAATTGACCTTCACACACAGCTCAGTCTGCCTGCAAATGCACATGACGATCTGATATACAGACTATTAGAGAAGAAGGGGCGGTGTAGGAGCCAAAATGTGTGTATAGATTGTGTTTATTTGTTCGGATCACACACATTCTCTGGATCACTATTATTTCCGGTAATTGGCAAAAGGGGTGTAGATATTTTACCTGTTCACTTGGTCTGTTCATCTGCCCTTATAGTTATTTTAAATGCGAATGTTGGCTGCAACCCTTTCTTTAAAATGTAACGTGTCAGGTTGTGAATATAAGTATCCATGCAGCATGGAGTTTTAAACAGTGTTAAAATAAGTACACTTGTGGAGCGGACATTAATATGAGGACTTTTAGGGTAACCTGGCTTTTTTTTTTTTTAGGATGCTTCGTCGTTCACTGCCCAGCCTTTAGGTCTTGATCATCCTGTGTGCTTATTCTCCTTATAGGTTTTAGTTTACTTTAGGTTTTAACATTTTATTCATTTATTAATGTAGTTTTTATGTTTCTTGATTTTAAATTAAAATTTTCATGCAATTGTTTTTTGCAATTGGTTTTCTTACTGGCTTTTATTCATTATAACATTTCATAATTGTGTGGCCACATTTTATTTCTGTTTTATTTATTTTGTTGGATTAATTGTTGCATATTTCTGTGTTTATTTGCTCTGTGAAGCACTTTGGGCTGCATGTCTGCATGAAAGATGCTATATAAATAAATAAAGTTTGAGTTTGACAACTGTAGTAAATCATTTAGTGTTTTTTTTTTTGCCATCTTTTACACCTCGTACATATGAAAGATTAACTCTATAAGCATGAAACGAAACAAACTTGAAAGCATTAACACTACGAAAGAGTTCACATTGAAATAACTCAAGGTGAGGAGGGATTCACTCCTACATGAGTTCAGTTTTAACTCCTAAAAGGAGTCAAAATATCAAGTCCCAGAGAGAGAGTGAATTCCCAATGACTAATGATTTTGCTGTGTACATTCTTATAACTGCACGGTGAAAGGCAACATGCTGTTGTTTGTTAAGAAGAATTTACAATTGCAGCCTGCTAGCCATGTTAGCTCCTGCAGTCGAGAGGAAAAAGGTCAGATGATGCAAAAAAACAAAAGACCACCCTCTGCTGTTTATTATGCATCCTCTCTCTCCTGTCTCTGAACCTGTGCGAGCCACTTCCACAAAGTGGAACTCATTTGTCTGTCTTCAAATGCTAATGGCACACATAATGAATGCCACTCACAATTATCTCCACGCTCTGATATCAGTGTATAATTAAAACAACACTGTCCTTAATAAGGTGTCAGAGGTGATAACACAGAGCGCTGATAACTCTTTAAAGACACACACATACACACACGTGCAGCCAATCACTCCCCCGTTACCAAGCAACAATGGAGTTATAATGAGTGGGACCATCAGGCCAAAACTAATTTCCAAGTATAAGGACTAATGCTGTGATTGCTCAGTGGCCTTCCATAAGTAGGTTATTGTCTTTAGCTATTTACCATTTTAATTAACCTTTTTTCTCTGCACGCATAATTTCTCTTAAGCGTACTTTACATTATGTTACAGCTAATTGAAAATGATTTTTACTTTTAAGAGTTAAAATAAATATTTTTATATTAAGAAAGAAATCACACGGCTATTTGTAAGCAAACTGTGTCACTCATAATAAATTATTGATTAACTCTGCAGGTCCTCTCTGCCCTGCTGAGCTTTTTAGTGTCTTTCAGCTCATTGTTTTGGTTTCCTGGCAAACAGCAGACAGACAGAGTTAGAGACAATATGAGGTGATAGTCGAGCAGTCAGCAGCTTAGGGGAGCAGATATTTAGATCGAGTGTTTTTGGAGCACAAAAGAGAGCTGATAGAATAGAGAGATTAATGGACTTCGACCCTAAATGGATGCTGATGTTGTTTCTTAAACTGCTGGATGTGGAAATAGGCAGCTATAGGCTAAAAATGGGGTCACAGCTTGTTTACATTACCCCAAAAATGTCCCAAAAAAAATCAGTTGATGCAGGTTGCAACTAAAATAAAACTGGACATAACATACAGTATTTTTATACAAGGGTGGTAGTTAAAAAATGACCTCCCTGACAGTCTCTCACCGTCCACCCCAGTCACTACATATTGAGATTGTATCTACAAACCCTACGTGTTATATAACGCTCAGCCTTTATTTAACATCTTTTGGACTTCCTTGTTTTGTTTAATACCTGCACATTTAAAATATTCTGCACACTGTGAACATTTGCACATCAACTGGTAAATACTTGCAAATACTGCACACTTTACAGCATTACATTTTAAAACATATTGTGCTATATATTTCTATTGTTGATGTTTTTGTTTTAAATACTTGATTTCTTCCTTATATTTTTACTTAATGTTTATTATGCACCAATTACACCAAGACAAATTCCTTGTAAGTGAAAACCTTCTTGGCAATAAATCTGATTCTGATAGCATTTCCCATAAGCCCTAGATCATTGCAGAGTTAACTGTCAACACTCGACAGAAGAGCAGAGAATCTCTGTAAACAGACGTGTTCATATCAGAATCTGTCAGAAGATTTTGGCACTAGAATCTGGTTTCTGTTTACAATCCAAATAGTATTGAACAGTCATGTTTGAGAAGACTTTGGTTGCAACAGTCGGAGAGTAAAAGAGGCCGAACTCATTGGTCGAAATACAATCTTGAAGCCCATCTGCTATTGTATGATGATGATTTAGCTTTTAATTAGCTTTTTATTTGCATTAATATGCAGTTATCTGTTTATAGAGATTAGCAGAAATGTGTTTTTCAGATGCTAATTTTGGACTGCAGTGGAAGTCTTGGCCCGGATATCTGTTAGATACACGCAGCAAAATCGTCATCAAATGACAGGTTTAGAGATAGGTCAGACATGTTTGCAATGACAGCAGGACAGAAAGGGGAGGAGTGAACACTGTAGAAGTTTTTAGACAGCAGAGGTTACAGATAGGAAAGTTTGTGAATTTAATTGAGATGCAATGACTTTAAGGACAGACAGCGCCACACTGTTTAATGTTTGCTGTAGCAGACACCGATTTGTCTTAGAGTATAGAAAGTGAACTCCAGAAACAGGTTTTATCTTTCCAGGAAGGCAGATGAAAGAAATGCCAAATGTTTGAACAGAGGTCGCACGTGACGTCATGACTTCAGCTCTAACATCACATCGTCTTGTAAAGTCTACATCTTTGCCGACAAACTCTTCCTCTGCTTTGAAGTTAAAGTCTGCTCACAAGAATTAAAAGCAGAAGCCATGAGTCATGTGAGAGGTAGGAGCCAACATTCCAACCTGAGGCTGTCTAAGAAGTGACGCACTATTCCCTCAACCTTGTTTTTTCTTTTTTGCTGTTCTGACTGAAAACATATTGCCTGTTCCCTTAATTGAGCACTGAAGTGTCATTGAGGTGGAGAGGTGGAAGAGTAGCTGGACCAGCAGGGTCCTGTGGGGCAGACAGCAGCATCTGCACACAGCGGAGGCTGGAGACTGGAGGAGCATAATAAGTTTCTACTGCGCCTTTAAACAGGTGCGTCCCTGTCAACCGGAGAACACCGAGCCGGGGCTAGACAAACACGTTGTCGGTTTCAACTTCAGCTCCGCTCCGCTTATCATAGCAGCAGAGAAACAATGACTAGCAGAGAGTACGCAACGAAACAACGAACGCAAAGCCAATTTACTTTTTCAGATATACCTGTCATGCTCCACCGTGGCCACACTCTGAAGTGACTGATGTCCTCTATTCTAGGTGGCTGTCTGAACATCACTCACTAAGTGGTAATGCCTGTTTTACCTTAAGTTATGCACAGCGGGATGAGTGATGAGTTTAATTTAATTTCATTGTAAAAAGAGAATAGTTGCATCATATGTACTATGAGTGCATAACTAGCTTGTTAAAATGTAGTGCACAGGCAGAGGTTAATTGGATTATATTGCGGTTAAACTTTCTGATGCACATGACGTGATGATAAAACACACAAGCACTTGATCACATGATCAGTAATCCTTTTGTGTCGCGTAGCCAGACCACACTTTGTTTAAGCACGGTGCCAGCGCTGGAGAAAGGTCTGGCTGAAGCTATTATCTTTCTGGCATAGCTGAGAAGAAAAAAAACACTGGCTTGTTTGTATTTCTTTAATCCAATCACACTCGTCTTTGGTGGCACAATGCCAAGAATGCAGCAATGGTGCTTTTACAAAATAGTCTCAGAAGAAAGCGGAAGCTGAGGTGAATTCTGAATGAATTACAAAGCACATAGGTACAGGTTTAAGTCAGAATTTCCAGCTATTAAATCACTTAATTTTTTTATATTTTTACTCTATTTAACACTGATTAATTGACTTCCAGCCATCCATCCATTTGCCATAATTGCTCCTCCTTATCAGGGTCAGAGAGGGCGGACTTCAGCTGACATTGGGTAAGAGGCAGCGTACACCCTAGACAAGTCTCCATCACATGGCTGACACATAAAGACTAACAACTATTCACACTCACATTCACTATGAGCAATTTAGCACCAATTATTCTATTATTGGTGCAGGATCCGGCGCTCCAGCGAAAATTGAGGTTTTTCCATTCATTCAAATGTGGGTCGTCTGTTTCCGCCTCTGGCTGACTTTGTTTATTTCATGTATCCAACTTCTAAATTTGAGTCTGACTCACAATTTACACTGCAAAATGCAACATGAAGAAGTTTCCTTTGGTTTGTGTCCAATAGTTTGTGTGTGAGAGCACAGCACTGACTTATTGCCTCAGAAAGTTGATATGGTAATCTTTGCTAGTTGCCTAAAATATTTAACACATCCAGCAGACACAAAACAATATCATCATTAATTTGCCTTCTTATTTTACCAATATCCACTCTGTTTTTGGTGTCCAGCAGCTCATGTGGGACATATTTGCCTCTTTAGCTGCTCCACTATGTTCACGAGCTGTTCTCCTACTGTGTCTGCCTGCCATTTGGTGCTGAGTTGGTTTCATACAGCTGGTTTGAGAGAGAGGTTTTTACTGAGAACAGCTGCCTGCCTGGTGTGGAAAACAACGCCAAAACCAAAAAGCTGATAGATGCTGAAACACCATGTGGAGCTAAAGGGAGATGCAGCATTGAATTAAATCTGCCTTGCCATGAAAGCAGCATGCGTTACAAAAACGTTGCATGCTACAACTCAAAGTGTCATCAATGATTTATGATTTTCAGCTGGCGGTTCACATGCAGCAGCGTTTAATATCTGACTTACGATTTGTCAAGTAGAGGTCGGTAACCTTTAGCTGACACAGGTTGAATTCTGCGTTTAATGAATAATACCATTTTTTCCCTAGGAGATGATTTTTAATTGAGTCACTGAGTGTATTTCAGATATTATGTACAGTTATTGACCGGTCTTGTCCTTTTTCTTCTCCCCGTCCTCCCTCCTGTCAGCCTGTAAATGTCTTTCTATCTGTCTCCCAGCGCTCCTGTCATTCTGCATTGTATTCTGTGCTGTAACCACAAAATGTCATAATGATAATCTTTCAAGAAAGTGCAGCATCCACATGAGCCAAGGTCTCAAATAAATCAACAAACACTACACAGACACACTACACACAGACACAAACCCACACATCAGCCAGCGAACGGTTATTTCTGCAGACGTGCCGTTATTTCCCGCAGACACATTTAAAAAAAAAAGGAAAAAACAACAGAAAGAAATGTTGCCTAACTCAGGCTGTGGGCCAAGCCAGAGCCATCACTGGTTAACTGATTAGCTCAGTAATTGCGATGGAAATGCCAGTCTGAGGTTGATATAAAAGTGCAAAGGCACATCCAGGAAATACTAATCAGTCTCCCGGCTTCTCCCAGGAGGCTGCTTTTATTGTTGTGAATGCCACTGCTTCCTCCTTTATCTCTGTGTAGGTCTGTGTGTGTGTGTGTGTGTGTGTGTGTGTGTGTGTACCTGTGTCTAATCTGGAAATTAATATCTCCTGCTTTCCCGATAGTTTCCCCTCAGACAACAATAAAAACTTTTAATATGAGTGGAGTAAATTTGGGCAAGATGTTGCCGCATATTAAAATAAATGACTCATTATAGGAGTGTCAGTAAGACATGCAGAGAAAGCTTCCCTTGTTCCCATCTCCCACCTCTTTCTCCTTCCACTCCTCATTATAACCTACATTTTTTCTTCTAAATAACAAGCCTCCAGCTCATTTTTTGGCCTTCTCTCGCCTTTCTTTCATCGGTTTGTCCTTGCCTCGTTCAGACTGAGTTTCACACCTACAGTGACTACAACCTACATCCTCACCTGTCACTACAACTGCTCCCATCTGTCCTTTCTCACTTGCTCCTGCCCTGTGTCCTTTCCTACGACCCGGTCACACACCGAGCACCTGTCTGCCCACACAGTTTTCTTGTGTGCAGTTTACACAAAAAGATAAGAAAAAGCCATCAAAGCCAGTTCTTCCGAAAGACAGTCTGAGCTGAGTGAAAACCCAGCAGCTGCATCGCTCTCCTTCTCCCTGCATGTTTGTCTCTGACAGCTCTGTTTGTACTGTGGCAGGATTATTTGATTGTTTACAGGTTTAGCACTTGTCTGCTATCATTCAGTTGTGTTTACAGAGCATGTTCTCTGACAATGCAAGATTATTAGAAAATGTTGTTTGTGCATTCCTGTGCATCTGACTGAATAATCTGTTTCTAATCCCCAAAAACGTTCTCCTCATGTAGCTTCATTTTGTCCACACTCTTTAATAATATCTCAAATATTCTGCATCTGTGTTTCTTTGAAACAATATCACATTGATGCTGAATGAAATATTAAAATGCAACATGTTGCGCTGTTATAGTTATATTAGAGTTTTAGGGATGCTAGTTGGCTCACTGACAGGATGAAGAATAGACAGCACATACATGTGTGATGTTACCCACCGGTTCCTTTAAAAGCTGCCATGTTGTCAGTCCTGCCTCCTGGCTAATCTAAAAGTCAGCAAAGACATGGATCATCGGTGGACCTGAGGCGGGCTAAATGACACCGGGGTGCTCAAACTAACCATCTGTAACAGCACCTGCCTGACAATCAAAGCATCCATGCTATTAATTGTGCAGAACTTTAAGCCTTTACGTATATAGTTTGAACGGGTGAGTTAAAATAAAATTCAGACTCAGTACAGTTGTCATGAACGGGGAGTTAGCTATGTAAACATGTTTATTTCTGCTGTGAAGTTGGACATTTTACATGGGGGCTTATGGAGATTGTCTTGTTCTGTAGCCAGCCTCAAGTCAATTGCAGTTTTTGACACTTCAGCATTGACTTCACAGAGGTTGCTGCTTGGTTTCAAGTCTCATGATTGTGATTCAGCCCATAACTGTGGCAAATGAATTTCACATAAAGTTTTAATCCTCCTGATCCATCTCATAAAAAAATAAAGTACACAGATCCTTCATTAAGTACTGTACTAAAAATACTCCATTACAACAAAAGTTCTTCTTTCAAAATCCCTTTTCTACTACTAAGTCCTTTCTCCTCTTGAATTTATTCAGCATTTGTGTTGAATGAACTGTTGCCAGTCTGCAATACTGCCCTTTGTATTTGGGGTCTGGGTGAAATCCACTTTTAGTGAAGTAGACGTGGAGACCATTGTGCCACACTTTCTCTGAGATCTCCTTATTGTTGTTGAAACAGCCGTCCTCATTCTTCCTCGCTGTCCAGTCTCCAGTCCAGAACAGACAAATTACAAACATTACAGTGCAAACATTTACACTATACATGAGTTTTGCAGGCCACCTTAATGTCTCCTTCACGTTAAGAAGGAAATCTTGAGGAAACAGGGTTGTAATCAGCAAATATATTGCTAGATGTTACTAAATCCTACAGACTGGACATTTAAAGTATCAAAAGTACTGATTTAGCTGTCTATGATGTCTGTTAGGTTGAGGTGGAGCCAGTTTTAACAACTTTACATCCAATTATATACAAAAAAATAAAGTTATTTTTCAGATTTTTCATGTTTTTCTCCTAAATATTGGATACTTTAACCTCTTTGTGATTAAAACAGTTATATAAATGAACCTTTCAAAGATGTTCAGAGGAAAAATGTCTTCAATAAAAGAGAAAACAACTTACAAGACATCTCAAACAAGACAAGAAGTCACAACTGTAACGAGTCACAAGCCAAAACCACTGGCAATAATCTTTTATACGCTGTATTTTATAAACCTATCAAGTGTTTTTTGATCTACAACCTTACTTACTCTCTACCACTGACTCCCCAGCCCCTCAGCCTTTGTGTCCCCAAGCAAACCTCTGGAAACACACAATTAGCCTGATTTGGGGTCAGGCGAGTACAGAGGAGCACAGCGGCCTGAACTGCGGCATCATCCCTCCTCAGTCTCCTCCTACCATTCAACAGTCTGAGTCACAGTTAGCCATTTGCCAGCCTCCCTCCAGCAGCCCACACAGTGCCTGGCCCTCAAGTCACCTGAACTAATCCTCAGGATAAATAAACCATGTGCAGAGCATTGCAGCCAACCCGGGCTATTTTCAGCCCTGTTTTTTTCACCGCCTTCCTCTCCAGTCCGAAATGTCTTCATAAAAGGCGTTTCCCCCTCTCCAGCCTGAGCAAATAGAGCGTGCTTGAGCAGCATTACTGATCCGTCTAGAAACCGGCTGGAGTCATGGAGACGCTGTGGGGCTGTCCATCCTTTAACAATAAGAGATAAGATGTCTTGGGGCTTTAAGACGAGCAGGATTGTTCTGGGTTATTAACATGGGCAATACAATTAAATGATTGAAAATAATGATTAGGCTATTAGTATGCTAAAACGACTGGTGATGTTTTGAAGTTCAGCGGTCTTAGGTAATCAATCTCCCTGTGAAGGCTGATTTTCGTCTCTGGCTCCCTTGTGGCAAAAATGAGCCGCTCTTTGTTTGTTCCATCTCTTATACCTGCACTTAATGATGCTCTAAAATTTCCCCTTACTCGTCCTAAAACCCCTCAGTGGGTCAGTTTCTCTGGTCTCAAGAGATGGATTCTCTAATGGCATGAAACAAAAGTGTTTTTCTGCAACGCCGGGGGGGGGGCAAAGGAAGCGATTAAGATCGAAATGGAGACAATATGTGTGTCTCAATCCATCGTTTTATGAGCTTTTCAATTTGCCTATAAAAAAAAACAAGTGACAAAACTAGAAGTTTCCTGTGTTTACACTTGGCTGAAGTGGAAAAGTTGGTGTGTCAATTAAAAAATGCGACTAAGCGAAGGGAAACAGATTTAGCTAATAAACCGTGTCATACATGAAGCGTGTGACTTCAGCTTCACTCATCACTGAATACATGAAACAAACATGTTGCATTTCCATCATGTTTTCTGCATTGTTTTAAACTGTTTGTCGTCACGCCCTCTTCTTCTGCGATGGTTCAATGGCACCCAAGTGCAGAATTAGAGCCAGCAACTGTATCTTTGCTGATTTTTGTAAATTTACATGACTGCTAGCGTCTGTCAGAGTTTTAACACAGCTTTAATCTGCTGGGGCGTGAGGGAGGTGAATGTTTATTAAAGCTCCTGCTTTAAAATATGCTCGATAAAGTTGCACTCCTGCTGTGTTTGGCAACTTCACTGCTGATGGAGACTCCACATTATGAACCCTGAGTATTCACCTGCTGATCGGGGATAATGTGGTTACTCTGTCCCTCAGTCAGTCTTTGGAGGTGGTCAGCAGTAAATACCCTTCGTTCAGCACTGCGGGGCAAATATTAATTTAATCCTCTAAGTGTGTTTGTGTTTATCGCAGTGCTGTTGAGAGATTTGGGAATACATTTAAGAGGCTGCTTAAGCGATTTACTGTGTTCTTAATACCTGCACCTATCCTCACACCTCTCAAGTTTTTTGTTTTGTTTTGTTTTTCTAAAAACCCAGGGCGTCTAAATCTGGGAGTGATGGGAGCAAAGAGAACAAAGGAAAGGGCATAAGTGTGAGCAAGGGGAAAGAGAGATAGACAGAGAGAGAAGAGAGAGCATGACATGAAAACATAATGAGGACTGTCATGCCCATGGGGGCTGATGTGAGGAATGCACTGCGCAGGGGTTGAGACGAAGGAGGAATGCAGAAAATTGCTTAAGAAAAGGAGGGAGACAGTGAAAGGGGGGGGGGGGGGGGGATAAATACCTTGACCGAGAGGTGACATAACTTTGCTCGCTCAGCGCAGGAGGATGTGACAGATTCGGGAGTCAGGCTGCGATGCCACAGCTGTGCTGACCCACAAGCCGCTGGGCAGTGTGGGTGGTGGCTGTGCCTCATTTCTGTCGCTTCAGGCCACAAATCCCAGAGGAAATGCAAGCCCATGTATATTCTTGCCAGGGGAAAGATGGGCAGCCCAAACTCCCCACCCTCCCCGCTCTGCACTCCCCCAAAGAGGCTGGTTCTTTTCCAGCTTCAAGCACGGCCTGAGTTGTCAGAGAAATCTGAGCTCATTGTCATCCTCTGGGTTGCTTCTAAAGAGTTCGGGCTGGAGCGAAAGAAAATCACTACACAAGCTTTACAGTCAGACTGGAAATGAGACAGGAACGTACACTTGATGTGTTTCCAACAGCAACGAAAACATGACAGTGCAGAGATTAAATTTGGGGCTTCAGAAAGGAGCACAGAGGTGATTTTTTATGTCTTATTCCATCCCGAGAAGTAATATTTGACATTACTGCTGACTATTTTCCAATGCATACCACACATTTTAGATATCCTACCATCCCAGACAGCCATTGGATTCAGTTTGAAAATCGACCTGCTGGAACTTGAAACCTTGAGATAAGTAATCCATCATTGCAAATGTCACCTTTTTGTATATATTTATTGTGGTTATGCCACTGTGAGCAGTGACTGCTTTTAAAACAGTGATGCTTTGGGAGAAGGAAGGCCATTAGTAATGTAATGATTGATATCAAACATGCAAAAATGGTGTTTTAATGGTTATATAATCATATTTATTAACACATATACAGCCGCACGCAGCTTGCAATTGATAAAAGTGATTGTTATACCACCGAGCTGTCTCTTCTCCTATGCATGGCATGTTTTGTCTACAAAATCTACAAATGCATGTTGCCTTCTTGCGACATGACAGCTGCGATCAGAGTACAGAAATTATGACACATCTGTCACGACAGCAGCGTGCAGGGAGCTCGCAAACACACACATCTATTCCCTGGGTAGAGCTGTCAAAAAAGAAAAGAAAAAAAAGAAAAAAGGGGGGGCCATGCATCAGACCAAGGGAAGTGCTCATCAGTGCGGGACTCTCGCTCCGTTCTCCTTTTCTGGAGTTCACTGGTGAGTGTTTTTAAAAAAAAAAAAAAAAAAAAAAAAAAGCACAGTTTGCTGTCTACTTCAGAAATACCTCTGAGTCCAATTAGCAGAGATGATTCCCCTCCACTGTTGAGGAGCAGCAGCACACCGCTGGGTGCTTTCGATAACTCCATAATAACTACCGGAGCCATTTATCTGCTTCTCATAGTGCTTCTCTGAGTGAAGGAACACAATAACTTCTCAAATGAGTCTGGTCTTCCTTGTTACAGCCTAATTAAAATCAATTAACAAAAAGAATATCAAGTCAAAAATTACAGAAACACACAAAATGAGCAATAACAAAAATGATTGTCTCTCTTGCTTTGAAGCTGTAACGAGTTAGATAGTGTTAAAACAACTTTGGCGTTTTGAGGATTTTTTATAGTAAATATGAAGCTGCAAACAGCAGCCGCTGATTAATTGTCAATTTTTGCACTTGGTTTAAGTTAGTTAGTTATATTAGAGATTTAGAGGTGCTAGTAGGCTGATTTTGTTATGTTTGGACCACTGACAGTATAAAGAATGGACAGCGTATGCGTGACATCAACCACACGTTTCTAAAGAGCCGTTTTGAACCTTAAAATCCGTTGGCCATCGCCATGTTGGCTGTTCACCTCCTGGCTATCAACGGACCTGAGGCAGGCCGAATGACGCCTGAGTGTTCAAACAAGCAGTCTATAACTCATTGTCGTGTAACCAGCCTCAAGTGGCCGTTTGAAGGACTGCAGTTTTTGGTACTTCCACGTTGGCTTCACTTCACAGACATGGAGGTTGCTGCTTGGTTTTGACAGAGCAAGGCTGTAGCTGTTTCCTGTCCTTGAACTGCAGCTTCACATTTTCTGTACAGACATCAATCAGTGACATCAATCTTCTCATCTAACTCTCCTGCCTGGCTGTGAATAAACGTTAAAATGTCAAACTCTTGTTTTAAAGCATTATAAATCATCGCAGCTTCAATGCAACAGAGACAGAACCACCTTTGTCATTGTTGTGTTCCTTACAGCGGCTATAATTCATGTATTTACCAGGACTAGTGATGAGAAAATTATCACCTGGATCTGCAGCTCTTCTCAGCTTTAAGGAGCTTTATGGGAAGTTTCAACTCACCTGCTCACCTGTCTGCTCCAAAACTTTACTGCTTTTGTTCACTCTCACTGCTCTCGGTTTGGGGAACAGCAAGATCACAACTTAAAAGGTGATGAGCGTAAGATCAGATTTATTGTTTTTCATAACCTTTGAAATGAGAGATAAGATTTATCTTTGTGATTACCTTATTTTTTCTTAGGTTTAATGAGAGAATTGGCATACTTTAATTAATCATAACCTCTTGTAGTCTGTTGCTTCATTCAGAACAGGGACTATATTTTAATGGTACACCTTGCCTGTAATGTAAATGTTTAAGTGGACATTAATGTAGTAGGAACATTTAGTAGGAATAAAACAACTTGATGTTTATCACGCTGACTTATTATTGAACAATACCTCAGCAGAGAAGAAAATATTAGCTGCGAAGATGCAGAAAATTAACGGGTAACTACATTTATAATTCTGTGACAGGGGACGACGATGATATTGTCAGCTTTCTGTGTGTGTGCCATTAATCGTAAAAATCTCCCCTCGAGGCATCTTCCAGTTGCTGAATGACTTTAGTTTTTCACATAATATGGTATGAAATTATTATTTTATAAAAAATAAAAAAAGGAGTGTCAGTGTCAGTTCAGTTGACTGAATTCTCCATTATCACAAACAGCCTGAAATAGTTTCTTATCGGCGTCGTCTTTTGATCTGTTCACAAAGAACAGTCAGTTGGGATGTACCTCTTTCCTTATTCATCAAGCACTTTGCAATGAAACAATGAAAAGATTAACAGTGCAATGCATCAAAGACGATCTTCAAAGGAAGCGCGTTTTCCAGTTTTCTGGAGCTGTGTGGTGATGTAGGTAACAAAAGGAGGTTGAGAGGAGAGAAATAAAGGCCCTTAAACCTCTCTAGGGGATACACCTCTCTGCTGCTCTATGTTCTGGCCAGATGCAATTTCCTGAGCACCATACTGCTCTTCAAAGAAAAGAGAAATTGCTCTATCACAGCAGACGCAGTGGAGAGCTAAGAGGCGGTGGAGGGGCAGTTTAAGCAACATTCTTGGACTGGAGAGCTACATAAATTAACTACGACATAAATTATCCATCGCCCTCGAATTAGACTGAAACACGGAAAGGTCAAGAAGATGCTCGAGTGGAAAGACGCACACACACTAAACAACTATTTACATGCTTAATATGTGTATATGTCATGATGAATTATTTGAAGCATCTGGAAACATGTGCTTGGGACCAGAAAGCTGTCTCGAATCAGACAGGGAGAAGTCATGATGCAATGTTTGGGTTTTAAGGAGAAGGGCATTCTGCTCGGCCAACAACTACTGCATCATTAAAGTACCACAGAACAATAATCTTCATCTCTCAGTTCGAAGGACCGTTTTGTTGAAGGGCTTTATTATTTTCTGGGCTTCTTCTGAGCACAACACACTCATTAAAAGGCCTTGTTGTGTTTCTGTGAGCGGTTTGAAGGCAGGTTAAATGGTAAATGGCACTGGCTGGAGTTTTTCATTCGTACACATTCACACACTGATGGCACAGCATCACGAGCAATTTGGGGTTCAGTATCTTGCTCAAGGACACTTTGAGTTGCAAATTGGAAGAGCTGGGGATTGAACCACCAATCATCTGATTAGTTCTACCTCCTGAGCCACAGCTAAATGGTAATACCGGCCTCAGTAAGAGTGCTTCTTTTCAAATGTCTCAGTCAGTGACCCTGAAACTGAACCAGCTAAATGGAATCAAGCTCTCATTTTTTATTTAAAAGGTACTAAAAAAAACTCCTAACACATTTAAACGTCTCTAACTAAACAACAAATTGTAATCACTGACAGTAACAATGGAGAGCATATGTGTGATGTCACCAATGAAGCCTGGGTGCTCAAACAAGCCATCTGTAATACACACACCTGTCAAAGTGTCCATAAATTATGCAGAACTTTAAGCCTTAATATAATTTTGTTTTGTTTTTTGGACCAGGCTGTAAACATGTTTATTTCTGCTGTGAAGTTGGACATTTTAACATGGGGGCTTATGGAGACTGACTCACTTCTGGAGCCAGCCTTAAATGGACGTTTGAGGAACTGAGGTTTTTGGCACTTCTGTATAGGCTTCACTTCACAGTCACAAGGCTGTGGTGTGATCTCAGCCCACTCTATCTTAATAGACCTCATTAAACATTGGTTCTAATCAGATGTCCCAGTCAGTGACCCTGAAACTGAACAAGCTAAACAGAATCAAACATCTTTTATTTAAACCTGTGCTTTATCCTACTAAGCAGGAAAATTCCTAAGGAGACGACATTTCTGTGCGTTTAAAAAAACACATTCAAACATCTCTAAACTGCAAATTGTAATGTATGTATTTAAGAAGTTTCTAACTAATAAAGATTATTAGACATATCTAAAAGAAAAAAAAAACCCTGCTAATGACTACTGACTTCTTCTCTCCTGATACCAGTTCTGTTAATGTAAAATCTGTGTAATGCCTCACTGCTATGCGTGCAACTTGCTGGGATAAGATAAGATATATTAAGACTTTACTAATCGCCAGAGGGGGAAATGAACACATTACAGCAGAGAACACGAAAGTGTCTAAAGAGGAAGAGAAAGCCCTATTTGAAATAATAAATACAATAAGAAATAAAATGACATTCAAAAGCTATATATACACTATGTACATCACAATAAATGTATGTATAAATGATTTGTGCATTCTACAAATAGCTGTGCAAATATACACTCAGTTGCCATTTTATTAGGAACACACTAATGCATCGTAACAGTCCTGCAATAAACGACCATCATGCAGACAATGTGTTGAGGCTGCAGTTTGTGGTGCCGTTGAACCGGATTACATTATGCAGACAGGTGTTTCTGTTATTTAAATCAAATCAAATCAATTTTATCTGGATAGCCCAAAGTCACAAAGTACATTTGCCTCAGAGGGCTTTACAATTTACAGGGAGTGACACCCTCTGTCCTTAGACCCTCGGTTCGAGTGAGGAAAAACTTGCCCACAAAAAACCTTTAACAGGGAAACAAGGTGGAAGAAACCTCAGGAAGAGCCACAGAGGAGGGATCCCTCTCCCAGGACGGACAGACGTGCAATAGATGTCACGTGTACAGGACAAATCAACACAAACATATTGTACAATTACAATGACTGACAAAATGACAATGAATCACAATGAATGATGAAATGATTACAGTAGCAGATATGGTAGCAATAATGACAGTAATAATATGTGTAGCATTTGCAGCATTTGATACAGTCGACCACGAAATCTTGATTGCTCGTCTGGAACAGTGGGTGGGCATCAGTGGCATGGCACTCCAATGGTTCAGGTCCTATCTGTCACATCGGACTTTCTGTGTCAGCCTTGATGACTCTGTGTCCTCCACTGCTCCTCTGTCATGCGGGGTCCCACAGGGCTCTGTGCTTGGCCCTCTTTTATTCTGCCTTTACCTACTCCCACTTGGCTCCATCCTAAGGAAACATGGCATATCCTTCCACTGCTATGCGGATGATAGCCACATCTATGTCCCTCTCAAAAAGGCGGACTCTTACTCTGTCAAACCGCTGCTAATGTGTCTAGAGGATCTTAAAGCATGGATGGCTTTAAATTTTCTGAATTTTAATGAGAAAAAGCCCCCTCTAGTTGATCTGGGTCCCTTGGCACAGTACCGCGCCCCAGTTGTTAAAAATCTAGGGGTAAAAGTGGACGCTGAGCTTAAATTTGACAGCCAGATTAAAGCTGTGGTGAAGTCCAGCTTTTTTCAGTTAAGGCAGCTGACAAAAATAAACCAGTCCTTCAGAGACAGCACTTGTGGACAGTAATCACCGCCTTTGTGACCACTCAGCTGGATTACGGCAATGCACTTTATTTGGGGTTAGTGGGTCCTTGATGTATCGTCTTCAACTGGTACAAAATGCTGCTGCACGTCTTTAACTGGCACAAGCAAATTGAGCACATTTCACCGATTTTAGCTTCACTCCACTGGCTGCCTGTCCATTTTAGGATTCATTTTAAAGCTCTTTTATTTTTGCTTAGGGCCTTGAATGGCCTTGCCCCACCCTACCTCTCTGAGCTGCTGCACCCCTACATGCCTAGACGTTCCCTCAGGTCAGCTGACCAGCTGCTCCTGACTGTCCCTAAAGCTCGGCTTAAGTTCAGAGTGGATCGAGAGAGAGAGAGAGAGAGAGAGAGAGAGAGAGAGAGAGAGAGAGAGAGAGAGAGAGAGAGAGAGAGAGAGAGACAGAGAGAGAGAGTTTCGGTAAGGAGATGTGACTGCATCTTCAACCAATAGTGCCTGGCTAGGCATAACCCTGGCAGTCTAATCCTATGGCAGCATAACTAAGGGATGACCTGAGCCAGCCCTAACTATAGGCTTTATCAAAAAGGAAAGTCTTAAGTCTATTCTTAAAGGTGTGTGACCGGTCTGCCTCCTGAACCCAGAATGGTAGTTTGTTCCACAGAAGAGGAGCCTGGTACCTGAAAGCTCTGGCTCCCAATTACTTGGGAGACTATAGGAACCACAAGGAACCCAGCGCCTGAGAGCGCAGTGTCTAGAGGGGTAGTAAGGTATTATGAGCTCTTTTAGATAAGATGGTGCCTGACCATGAAGAGCTTTGTAAGTAAGGAGAAGAATTTTAAATTCTATTCTAGATTTTAGGTAGCCATGCAAGGAAGCCAGAATGGGAGAGATGTGATCTCTGATCTTGGTTCCTGTCAGACACGTGCAGCAGCATTCTGAATTACTGCAAAGTCCTAAGGAACTTATTAGAGCAGCCTGATAACAAAGAGTTACAATAGTCCAGCCTAGAAGTAACAAATGCGTGGACTAGTTTTTCTGCATCCACTTGAGAGACAATGCGTCTGATTTTAGCGATGTTACGTAAGTGGAAGAATGCAGTCCTCGAAATTTGTTTTATGTGGATGTTAAAGGACAAATCCTGATCAAAAACAACTCCAAGATTCTTTACAGTGGAGCTGGAGGCCACGGTGATCCCATCTAAAGTAACTAAGACTCTCACTCGAACCGAGGGTCTAAGGACAGAGGGTGTCACTCCCTGTACAGATTGTAAAGCCCTCTGAGGCAAATGTATTTTGTGACTTTGGGCTATACAAATAAAATTGATTTGATTTGATTTGATTTGATTTGATTTGATTTGATTTGATTTAGAAAGAGAGTTTCTGAGGTGTTTGGGTCCAATTACAAGAACTTCAGTTTTGTCTGAATTTAACATAAAAAAATTGTAGGTCATCCAACTTTTTATATCCTTAAGGCATGCTTGGAGTTTAGTTAACTGATTGGTTGCATCAGGCTTGAATGATAAATATAATTGGGTGTCATCAGCATAACAATGAAAATTGATAGAGTGATTCCTAATAATGTTCCCTAAAGGAAGCATATATAAACTAAATGGAAGTGGTCCTAATACAGAACCTTGTGGGACTTCATGACAAACTTTGGTCTGCATGGAGGATTCATTTAGACAACTGGTGTACAGGTTAAGATTTCAAATTACTTGCTCACTCAATTAATTTTATTCATTTCATTTTAAAGCTCTGAATGACAGTCAGTATAGTTCACTTTGAACATTTGATGGACACGTACTGAGCATCTCCACTCCACGACCTTTGTGAGGTAGAAATGTGACTCATTAAAGGAGTGTACCTGCACATAACTTCTTAATTACACTATGAGAGGTGCATTTCCCTACCCTCAATCTGAGTAATTAACAGTTTCAACGTTTAGGAGCCACAAACTTAGAGTCGCCTTTAGTTTTAAGCCTGAAGTGAGCGACAACAAACAAGCCCTAAACATAAGACATCAGAGACTTAAAGGGGATACAGTACTGTGGTAACTCTCTAATATAGGCAGGTGATGGTAAAAGTGATCTTGACTTAAATTCTGAATTTAAACAGGAGCTGTCGTCAAGAAATGAGAGTATGTACGTCAGAGCTGCTAATGATTAGCAGAGACGTCTCATAATTGAACTGATCTAAAGCACTGGTACTCTTTGAGATCACTGGAATATATTTTAAAGCAAGTTTTGCATTTCCTTTTCATTATTTTGTTTCCATATTAGCCTGCCATATAGCAGTGTTGTAGTACTCGATACTGGTCTTGGCCTCAAGACTGGACTCAAGTCCACTTTTTGAAGGTCTCTTGGTCTCAGACAAAGAGGATTTAATTTTAGTCATGACCACAGCTGCAGGGATATCACTAAATTGTCTGATTTATTTATTAACATCACTACCATAATTGGAGTCCAAACTAATTTAGTCCAGACTAATTTTCATTTAAAAAATTTGCCCTCATCGCTCTCTACATCCCTTAACATGCATTTAAAGAAAGTGAACGATCTTTGAGAGGAGATGTCAAGACAAATCTTCAGTAATAAAATTTTCCTTCCTAAACCACAAAGAAACCTACAAAGCATCGCCCCAAAGAAAACACACAGCAGAAGTAAGCCTGTATGCTGTCCGGTCTTGGTCATGACTCGCCCTGCCTTGGTCTTGTAAGTGTGGGTCAGGAGTACATCCTTTTCCTACCACATTAGCTCTGGTTCTTCAACAGGTTCAGTTCAGTCTTCCACAACAGTCAGTAATAAATAATCTTATTTGAGAGAATAAACCTGCCTCCTGTGTAAACAGTCCGTCGCTAAAAAGGATCACCTTACGCTATTTTAACCTCTGTCACAACTTGAAGAGCCAGATACTTTCTAAGGTGGTACGCTGTGTAACAAATTTGAGCAACACTGATCTAGAGTAATCTCACTACTTCAAATTGCATGCAGAGACACACAAAAAGGCTTTCAGTGGCTGTAAAAATAGTAAAATTGTCCATAAGCAGAAATATCACTTCAAAGCTACTTGAATGCAGCTGCTGCAGTAAGCGGCAGTGTGTAGAGCTCCTCTTTGGTGTCATCGTGTATGATTGTGTATTGTGTATTAATATTCCCCCGCCAAAAATAACATTGAGGCTTACACAACTCTCCTGGTTAAATCAAGGCTTCACAGTTCACACACACATATAACATGTTATTAATCACTTATTAATGGATAAAATGTACAACTTCTTCCGAAGATAAACAAAAATCTTTCAAGGGGTGAAAAAAATGCAATTAAACTTAATTTAATCTATTCAGTGAGGCCGCTGTGTGGAATGATCAATGTTCAGTTTCAAATTAAAAATCACATCAGATGCTAGTGACCGTTGGCATCAGCGTCTGGGTGCACCAGAGGCAGCAACAGCAGGGATTTATGACAGCCAGGGAGCCCTTACTCTTTGCTGCAGGGGGAAACTCAGAGGCTCAGATATAATGTCAGTGTACTGTTTAAACACATGCATTGTTTGACGAGGGTTTGCAGAGGGTGCTGCTCCTCACTGTTTTTTATAGAATAGAAATAGAAAATACTTACAAAGTTGAAAAGGTAGAAGAAAACAGAGCTGTGGGGATTCAACTAAATAAACAAAAATTTCAAAACAATGTCTGATCATATATTTTAACGAGGACGTGTCATCGTTCAAGAAGTATTTCGTACGCAGAAAGATAACAACACACCCGACAAAGGGGAAATCAATCATAGATGTGTTAGACTTGTCTTTGCATTGTTTGCCCTTGTTTCGAGGACAACATGCACTGTGACAAATGTTCAGCAAAGTTTCAATTCAAACCAGCAAAAAAGAAAAAAATATATACACACCCACACGGGATATCCTCAGGTCAGAAAAATACATATCTTTTCCTTCATCACTCAGAGGTTTGCTCTTTCTTTGCTGCTGGGGGTTCATCATTCTTTAAGACGCTATAAATAGATAATCCCATGATTTATACAGTGTGTGTTGTCTGCACTCTACACCAAATAAAATGCACTATATATTTTTTAAAAAGTACTTTCTTTTTAAAGGATAAGGGTGGTGATATTCTAGATTTTTCCTACTGTAAAAATCTAGTTTGGGTTTTAAAAAAGCAGTAATTTCCTAAAGCACTGGGGCCCTTTAGTGCTTTTGTTTGGCACTGTTTTGTGCCCTAGTGGCAGCAGGACAGTGTGGGATCGACTCAAAATAAACTACAGTGACCATGTTCTTTAATGTATTTTAAGCCGAGCCACAATTAAAATAAATTTTGTTTTGTTTGATCAAAAATTGTAATTCCTGAAAAGAAAAAAAGATGCAAGATTTACGCAGTTTTCCTGCTGTGATAAAAAAAAAATACTTTAATGATCTGAATGTGTGGAGTTTTGGTGCACTGATTCATCATCACTAATATTATCTCAATTCCAGTGGTCACGTAGGCATTTAACCGGCTGCTGGTGGACTGACATTGTCCCAAGCAAGCAGCAACCTGTGGCTGTGAAGTGAAGCCAGTGTGAAACTGCCAAAAACTGCAGTTCCTCAAATGTCCACTAGATGCTGGTTACAGAACCAGTCAACCTCCATAAGCCCCCATGTTAAAATGTCCAACTTCACAGCAGAAAGAAACATGTTTACAGCCTGGTACAAAAAACTGTTTTGGTCTCTATAGCTAATTTTCTCATTCATGATTCATGAATTTTTAGTTTTAAAGTGGCTCTTCAGAAACCGACATGTGACGCCAAGCATATGGCATCCATTCTTTATTCTTTTCTGTCAGTGGTCCCAACATTACTCCATAATTTAATTCATTACATTGTTTGTTTCTTTGTTAAAAATTGTAGCTTGGACTACTGATGTACTGACTATTGGATTTATAACAAATGAAGTCACACAATACACAAACTTTTACATAGACTTTTTGAAAAAAGGGTATTCATAAACTTTTCAGGGCTCTGATGATGGCAGTTGACAGCACATCCCCTAGCAACACCAGCTCGCATGTGTCAGTCATCTGTTGCTATGGGAAACCCAGAGGCCTAGCTCAGACACTGTTTCCAAAAAAAGGTTTTACCCCTTTACTTGAATAGTTTATGGACAAGTTATAAGAGGAAGGAGCTATATCACGCTTTGGCCCCTTGTTAGAAGGATCATTTCATTGTTGGTCTTGGTATTCACAGGATTGAGGTTGACATTATTATCCTTTAATCATGATCGGATTAAATCTTCTTGGGAGACAACTTACCACTTTGAAGTCCTCTGCTCTGCACTCGGTGCCGTGAAAGTGGCAGGAGAGCAGCATGTCACTGATGTCGTGACCGGTGCGGTCATAGAATTCCCGCATGTTGAATGGTCGCGGCTTGAAATTATGGAAATCAGCTTTCACTTTTAGGCTCTCCAGAACACTCTCCTCCACAAGATGTATGTCCCTGATCTCATACCTGAAAAAAAAAAAAGAATATTTCATACATTTCAAATGCAAAGTTTATGGTGTGGACTGATGAATTTCCTTGAACATCTTCACAGTGAATGATCACTGCATGATGATAAAGTAGACTTCATAAAAAAATGATTTTCAGCCTTGAAATATTTTTTGCACACTTCAGAAAGGTTTATGAGTCTTTCTCTGCGAACTTTTGCTCTGCTCAAACAAACCTAAAAATAATACAGTCCAGAATGAATCAAAAGAGACAGAAAACAGACAGTAAAAATGTACAGGGATGGTTTTTCTGTGGCATCTTCTGTCCCTGAACTGATAACACTACCAGAGTGTAACAGTTTATTGTGCGGCATAAAATACATTTAATAGAAGAGCTGTACGGGCCCATAAAGCCAGTTGTCTATTCACTGTCAATGCAGTACCTTCAGGCTATGCAGTACTTCAACTTCAGTGATCTGGATACTTTGAGAAAAATGTGTTTGTGTTTATGTTGATTGGATTGTTTTGACCAAACTGACTGATAGTCCCATTTTAAAAGTAAGTCTAAAAATATTATAGGTATGGCTGACCTTGACTGAGTCTCTGCACGTTGTCTTTGTCAAACTTAGTGAATTCACTTCACTCCACATTCAAGATACATTTCCATGAATTGAAAGGACCAGTGTGTAGTTTACTGTTCTCCTTCCTAGCATAACAACGCAAAAAAAACTATCTAGAGCCTATCTTGGTTTGTCTGTTCTGGGCTTCTGTAGAACCATGGCGGTTCAACTAAGCGGCAACCTCAGTGGCTGTGAAGTGAACCAATGCAGAAGTGCCAAAAACTGCAGTTCCTTGTAGGTCCACTTGAGGCTGGCTACAGGATGACTGAATCTCCATAAGCCCCCAGTTAAAATGTCCAACTTCACAGCAAAAGTAAACATATTTTAAAGGCTTAATGTTATGCATAATTAACAGTGTAGCTGCTTTAAATGAGCATCTAAGGGTATCGAATGATCCACGTCTTTGCTGATTTTTAGGTTAGCGGGAGGTGGCAGAGGCAGGACTACCACCACACTCTTACTACTTCAGAAATTTATGGGTGACGTCACATATATGACGTCCACTCTTTATACTGTCTATGGGTTCAACATGGCAGACTCCATGGAAGAGGACCTGTGTCATCTGTATATAACATGCTCATTTTAAGGTAACAAAACATAATGGTTCTTATTTTCTGGTGATTATGCACTAATAAAAACATGGTTATGCATAATCTGGGAGTAGAGCCCGGTAAATCTTACACATTGGACTAAAAATCCCTCATAAAAAGAATAAATGAAAATGTAAAGCATTAGATGTCCTTCTTTATATTTGTTTATTATCATTAGAGACTGATACTCGCTCCAACACACTGATGATCTTGTGATCTTCATCACCACCAGCAGAATAGAGTTTTCATTTATCCGGACAAATATCTCAACATCTACTGGATGGATTAGCACAAATATTTGTGCAGACATTTATGTTTCCCAGATGATGTTTTCTAATGACTTTCATGATGCCTTGCCTCTTTTCTTCCTGACATTTGTGGTCTCTCAACAATATCTCAGCAATTATTGGATCTTGGTACAGACGCTTGCAGGCACTTTTACTCCTTTAGCGCCATCATTGGGTCAAATGAGCACTGGTCATTGGCGAGCAGAGGATAGTTTAAGCTGAGATGGTGAACTTGTTGGCAAACAGAAACTTGTTTATTTACAGAGCAACATTCTGTTTCATTTGGAGTCGTGTTTCTGTCGTCCTGTCAAGTTTAAGTACAATAATCACTCTCTTTTATCTCTGTTTTTGGTCTCTACCAACTCCTGAGGGAAATATCTGGCCCTTTAACTGATAAATAATCCACTATCTTTACTAGCTAGTTGCTACCTTTGTCTGCTGCTTGGTGCTGAGCAGATATGTATAAAGCACAGGGGATTTTAAGAGGCTTTTTATTATTATTATTATAGAAAACAGCTGCTTGCTCCAGTAAAGAAGAATGCTGTGACAGCAGTGACAGTGATTCAAAACAGTGAAGTTGCTGGATGGAGTTAAGAAAGAGATGAAAACTCACTGAGAGCTGATGAATCTCTATAGGTTCATCATTACAAGCAGTACCATGTTGTTACTCTTACATCTGGTAAAGATTACCATGTTAGCATTGTTATTGTGAGCATGTTAGTTGGGCTGATTGTAGACTAGTTATTGTGCTTGTGTTCTTTACAGGTAACTGTGTCATTTGTTTTTGACATTTGCTATCCATATTTAATATCTTGTGTCTGTGTTTGTGTGTATGTGCATCCACGTATGAGCTTTTTGGTATTATAATATTGGGTTACTCTTTTCTCAGTCCTGTGAATATCTCTTCATACTTATTACTAATGATAATGTTTCAATGATTTTCTTGCATGCTAATATCCCCTGGGATATATTGTGTGTAAGCATTTCATTTAATTTTGTCTGTATCACCACTACATTAGGAATAAAGGCCGGCAACTAACTGAGTAGGGAACCAGACAAACCCACATTACACCCAGCGTTATCGGGGGGCACTGAGAAATTTCCTTTCATTTAATGGAGCTCACAGAAATCTGGCCACGCTGCCTTGTATTAAAAGAGAGCAGAATAGCTGTAAATGCACCCACTCTCTACCCTCGCTGTGATCTCCCACTGTGCTATTATTTAAAATGTCACCATTTTAATGGACTCTCCAAAGAGCAGATTGCTTGGAGTTTTTTTCAGGACATCGCCTCAAATGAAATCCCTTTTAGAAATTTCTCATATGAATGTGGCCACTCTTATATGAATATGGTCTTTTATTGATCTTTTGTGTAACATATTGTTGATACACTCCATGTATTTTTATTGTATAACATGAACACGAATGAGATTCGGTGGCATAAAACTTGAAACTTGGTGCAGTAATTCTTTTGTTTTTCATTTTTTAAATAAGGCCAAAGGGCCATTTAACACCCCCAAACTGAAATCTTCCAAACATTAAATCAATAATAACTAGCCTCATTTAAGATTAAAAATTACTTCACAGATTTCTTTGGTGACATTAAGATAAGGCCAAGCCCCTTTAGAGATAGAGTGTTTTTGTTTGATTGAAAGAAAACTTAATTGAGGAGAGGCACTTCTCCAAAACTGTTTGTGTAGTGGACAAACCTGCCAAGAAGGCACTTTATGAGATAAAATCTCATAAGAACGAGCCAACGAGATCGGCGAAGGCTGACACATCAGCGTGTGTACAGCTTAAATATCATGCCACAAGACATTTCCCAGACCAGTGACTCCAAACATGGGAGGTGGGCGGGAGAACAGTCTTAAATGGATTTCATGCCATGAGCATTTTCATTTCTGGCCCGGGGTATAAGAGCTAAGTGTGCCATTGCATCGCCTCTCTACCTTGCCAAGGGAGGAAGGGTAATGAGCACTAAACCTACTTCAGAGTGCGAGAGTTGAGAGGAGTATATGGAGAAGGAAAACTTTGTGGGAAAATCAGCCCCCCTTTTTTAATGCTTTGGTCTCTGACTTTGAAAAGTCTGTCTGGAAATGTGCGATTAGGAGTTGTATTCATGTGAAAAACCATTGACAGTACAGACAATGGACAGCATATGCGTGACGTCACCCATAAGTGAGGCGAAGCTGAATGATGCCTGGGTGCTCGAACAAGCAATCTCTAATAGCACATACCTGTCAATCATTGTTAATTATGAATAACTTTAAGCCTTGACATCATTTGAATGGGTAAGTTAAATAAAAATTCACCTGCTGTTTATTTCTGCTGTGAAGTTGGACATTTTAACATGGGGCTTAATGGAGATTGACTCACTTTGTTGCATATCCCAGCTGACTTTGGGCAAGAGGCGGGGTACACCGTGGACAAGTTGCCAGTTCATCACAGGGCACATAGAGACAAACCATTTACATCTACGGGAAATTTAGGGTGACATTTAACCTGTGAAGTACATGTGTTTTGACTGTGGGCGGAAGCCGAAATACCCGGAGAGAACCCACGCAGACACAGAGAGAAAATGCAAACTCCAAGGTCCCAACCAGGAACCTCCTTGCTGTGAGGCGACAGTGTCTACTACTAAAATTCACTGCAAAAATACTTTATAGTAGCACAAAAAATGGGCATAAATACAGAAAACTGCCCCCTGTGAGTGTTTTAGTATCATTATTATTTCAGATGCATTCATCTATATCTAAGTCTTAATATGCAAATTATCTAGGCTGCCAAATGAATCTGGTAGGAGTCAAAAGAAGAATATTTCACTCTCAATTTGACTCACTTCTGTAGCCAGCCATGTGGTCGTCAGAGGAACTGGAGTTTTTGGTACTGCACAGGCTTTACTTCACAACCACCAAGGTTGCCACTTGGTAAAAATGTCCAGATGGCAAGTGTTTACTATCAGTCACACCAGTGTCACAGAAAGAAAAAAAAAAGCTAATTTTAGCGTTCAGTCTGGGGTCTTCATTAAAGATTTAACACAGAAGTTGGCCGTCCTTGATCTCGTTAACTGACAGCCTGTCAGAGGTTCATATCGTGTGCGAGTTTTTGAACTTTTTGATCACTCAGATGACACACACGGGTCAACACACTCCTCTCGTGAAGTATTGTCCACCATCAAATGCGGTGAATGACACCATCTTGCTGATTTGTTTCATTATCGCCGCCTCTGTTTACATTTGGAACAGTGTTACAACACCCTGGGGAAGGCAACATGTTTATCAAACAGCTTTCAAAAGGCAGGATTAGTCACAGTCTCACTCTGTGAGATCTTTCTTCATTCTCCTCTGCTCCCTGGGCAGCTCTGTGCATGATCTAAATCACTGAAAATGTGCTATTCCTTCAGTCTTTAAAAAAAAGTATCCTAAAAAGCAAAATCTCTGACAGCCCGGAGCAACGTGGAATTAATGTGCAGGAGGTTTTTTTCCCACAGACGTGAGGATTTAAGTGTATAAATGACAGAAAATACCCAAAGCATCTGTCGTTTCACTTGTAATCAAAGGAAGCAGACTCCCCGCATCTTTCCCTCCTGTGCATACAGTACATGCTGTTGCCAGCTCCGGTATCCAGAGCTTTCAGCTGCACCGACAAGACGGCTGCTGTTCTCTGATTATAATGCCTCAGTTAATTCAGGCCTGCTCTCCAAGCACTGAACTACTTAACAAGGTATAAACCATTAGAGCTCGTTATATGAGTGAGACCCAAAAACAAGTGGTGGATGATGTATTCAGATCATTTACAAAGGAGAAATACATAAATCCATCCCTGGAGTCAATCCCAGCTGGCATTGGGGGAGAGGTGGGGTATATCCTGGACAAGTCACCAGGGCCGACACTTTCGCAACTATCGGCAGTTCAGAGCCACCAACCTTCATGTTTTTGGACTGTGGCAGGAAGACATGACACCTGGAGAAAACCTACGCAGGCATGGGGAGAACCAGAAAGGCGCCAGCAGGGTGTTCAAACCAGGAACCTTTTCGCTGTGAGGCAACAGTGCTAACCACTGCATGACTGCGCTGCCCACAAAGTAGAAATACACTGCAAAAATACTACATTACAAGTAAAAGCAATAAAAAATGTATTCAAATCTGTTCCCTATAAGTCTTTTAGTATCATTATTATTACTGATGCATTAATGTATGAGCAGCATTTTACTCTTCTAGAGCTAAAAACTATCCATCCATCTGTCTGCAACGGCTTATCCTCATCAGGGTCGCGGGGGCTGGAGCCTATCCCAGATGACTTTGGGCAAGACTTTGGGTACACACTGCCAGTTCATCGCAAGGCACACAAACAACCATTAAGTACATGTCTTTGGACTGTGAAAGGAAGACATACTATCCGGAAAGAACCAATGCAAACATGGGGAAAACATGCAAACTCTACACAGAAAGGTCCAAGCTTAGGTTCAAACGAAGAACCTTCTCGCTGTGAGGCGACAGTGTTTACCACTGCATGTCTGCAAAAATACTCTATTACAAGTAAAAGCTTTAAAAATGGACGTGAATACAACAAACTCCCCGTTATTGTTTAGTATCATTATTATTAAATAAATTCTTGGGGGTTCTGCGTCCTGATTGGCTGAGTGAGAACCGCACGTATGTTCTACGTCCTGATTAATTAGGTGTATAAAAGAGTGTGGTTAGGGGTTTCACGGCCTTAAACGCCCACTGCGTCTGTCATGAAACAGTCAACCTGCCCTAGCAACCTGCCGTAACTAATGTATACAGCAGCGCAGATCTGCCGACCTTGTTTGGTTTTGTTTTTTTTTCATTTAATGAAACACATTTGTTCACGTTGTCCGTTGCAAGAGGGACACAGGACACTTTTATTTTCCACAGGTTACAGCGCACGCACGTGCCAATTAGTGTTCCGACCTGTGCGTCAAGTAAAGAGGCTGCGAGGATGTTCTGGCTGCTGTCACGTTACTTATCAGCTACTTTTCAATAAATGTTGTGAAATCTGTGGAATTGTTGTATTTTGACAGGAAACATGAGGTTTAAAAGATATATATATATATATATATTAAAATAAATCAACGTCATCTAGCGGGCCAGATATAATTGATGGCCCATTGGCTAATTGCCGACCCCTGATCTAGGCTGTCAAATTAATCAGGCAGGAGTCAAAAGAATAATATTTCACTCTGAAATGTAAGTAAGTATAAAGTGGCATAATGGAAGTACTGAAGTAGAGTGCATTTACTTAAAGTTTAAAATGTAGTTACTAATTTATATATTTATAATGATAGGGACAAAAAAAGGGGTAGAGAGTTTCTATGAAGAGATGTTTTGATATGAGGCTATAAAATATAGATGATAGAGGGGAAATCAAAGCAGCATGTGGTAGAAACAGCTTTAGACGTAGAATTATGTTCTTTGCTATTCTTTTTTAGTGGTTACCTCTGGTTGAGCAGGGCCAGCAGCTCCCCTGCGTGGTACAGGTCATTCCGAGTGACCCGGCTGAAGCGGAACGCGTTCAGGTTGCAGAAGGTGACCGCGGGGAACGTCATGATTGGGGTCGTGACCTCATCCAGTTTGGTGACGTGCTGGTACTCGAGGTAGAAGTGGATGCGGTCCACGCACACGTACAACAAGAAGGTCAGAGAGCCCAAGAAAAACACGACCCACAGGCAACGTTTGATGCAGAAACGCTCATAGGTGAAAATGTGAGAGATCCCGTGCATGGTCGAGCTGTGCGCAAAAACTTCTATGGGTGGAGGTTGATGTGTGTCCATTTCTTCGGTTTCTACTTTGAGATCCATCGTGGAACAAACTCGATCTGAATGCCAGAGTCAGAAAACAGCTTCAAAACACCCGAACTGAGCCGATATTCATTTACCTGTGGCGTAAACTGTCATTATCCATCCGAACAGACGCAAACGCGTAGATAACCACTTGGTGCGGTTTGGTCGCCATGCCTCATGCAGACTGACAGGAAAACATTTTTTTTTTTTAAAGAAGTCACACGAGCAGGAATTGCCAGCAGAAGTGATGCATTCCAGATAAGCAGATGTGCAAAAGCAGGGCGACTCAGAACCAAACATGAAGGTCCATCATCGCTGCGCTACGGTGATGTTTTGCAGCTTTCTCACTCGGGTTGCAGTAAAGCAAAGGAAAAAAAAGGGGTTAACAAAGTGTTTCATCAGCCTACGATGAAATTCGCATTCAGTCGATTATAAGTCCAGTGAAGCACACATCATTCCTGCACGCCAAGAAGAAGGATAGAGGGAGATCCTTTTTTGACACTTCAGCTCATTTATTAGGAGTTCCTCTGGAAAGCTCCGCTTTACGCACGTTTTTCGATCCGCAGATTTTCAGGTCAAGTCAGGAAATGGTTCTTTTCTCTACTCGGTAATCTGAAAACGTGTTTTAGAGTCAGACGTCTGGGTGGTGAGTCGTGAGCTTTCCTCTGCACTCGTTGGTGTCTGCCTGGCAGCAGCGGGAGAGGAGAGCGGACTGACGCTCTGCCGTTCACCTGTGAGTTACTATAGTTTCACATCTTCACTACACAGGACCGCAGAAAGAGAGAGAGAGAGAGAGAGAGAGAGAGAGAGAGAGAGAGAGAGAGAGAGAGAGAGACTCCTTTAGGAATAGTGTAACATGTGGTAGGCATGACCTAAAATGTCCAAAAAGAGCATCTTTTAACTATATTTCTCCACCCAAGAGGAACAAACAACACATTACAGCCAAGGAAGACTAAGGGTAATATATTTGGATCTGACAGACAACAGAAACAAAACTGAGCCAAACATTAAAAGAGCAAAATAACAATTTAGTATTACACATTCACAAAGTCACCAGGGACAGATTAGAAAAAGAAACATATCCCTACTTTTAGTTCTCCAAATATGAGTCAAGCTCAAGCATCACCATCCATGTCTGTGAAAAGAAGCCAATGTGGGAGTGCCAAAAATTGCAGTTCCTCATACAGCCACTTGAGGTTGGCTCCAAAATGAGTCAATCTCCATAAGCCCCCATGTTCAAATGTCCAACTTCACAGCAAAAATAAACATGTTTACAGCCTGATACGTAAATGGTTTTAGTCTCTATAGCTAATTTCCCCATACATGGCAACTGTACTGAGTCTTAATGTTTTTTTAAACTCATCCTTTAAAATAATATTAAAGCATATTTATGCATAATAACAATGCAGCCACTTCGATTGACAGGTGGGTGCCCTTAGAGGTGGTTTAAATACCAAGGCATCATTTGGCTTGCCTCGGGTCCACCCACGATCTACGTGTTTGCCAATTTTTATATTAGTCAGGAGGCTGCGGAGGCAGGACTGCCAAAATCCAAGACACTCAACGGACAAAACGGATACAATGCCCATATTTATACTGTTTATGGTCAAGCTCCAAAAGACACTGCAGCCTATAAAGGCATAAAATAAAAGTAGAACGTCAACATTTGACACATTGTTAGATTGAAACATAATTCAGTTATTTACTTGGGGTAAAAACAGTTAATTATGTTATCATAGAATAAAGTGTTTCAGTCACAGACTGAGTGAAAAACAAGACATGAAGCTGCAGTCTGATCTTTTATTTGATTTTCATTGTTACACTGTACTATAGTTTTTTACTTGTTACATTCTGAATTAATTAAATGCTTGAATATGAGAAATAGAATCACAAATTTGAGCAGAAGAGGTCTAACTTCATCGCACAAACCTTTAGTTTGAACTTTACGTGTCTGTAAAAAATGGGAAGGGGTGAAAGTGTCTGACAGCTACTCTCCAAAACAAAGCGATTATCAGACACCAGAAAGAAAAATAATGATATGTGCCATGCTTAGATTGGACCATGAATAAACAATGACATTTAGTCCCCTGCTGGATACTGGCGTGAAAAATGAATTTGGCTGTGCAACGAGGCTGAATCAAGCTTTGTTACTATGACAAAATATTTATTACTTGTCACAAAAGATGTATTGCTCTTAAACCTTAAATGCATCAGCATGAAAAAAGATTCTCAACATTGACATTAAACAAACTACTACATTCGCTATTGTACCCAGAGGCTGTTCAAACTCCAGCATAAACAGCTCAAACTAACGTATTTGACATTTGATATATTTATAAAGCTTAAGAAAACTTTTCCTCCAGTATATACGGTGTTGTGTGACTGTGTGATATTGTGTTAAATTAATGATGTCTCCTACCTGTAGGCTAAGGAGAGGAAGGTAAACAAGTCATTTACTCAAGTACTGTAAATTATCTGAATACGTCCTCTTCCTCCATTGCTGTGGAGTAGCACACAGTCATAATGAGACTGCAGAGACCAAAAGCTACTTTTTGGTATCGAACACAAACATGAGTTTGTAGTTTAAGTATTCAACAACTGTCCTAACCCACAGTCCCCTCATTTGAAACTGACACTTAGTATGGATCCCCATTGCTTTTTGTTTACAGTCAAACAGCAAACATCGACTCTATGTGGTTTTGAGTGTTTTTAAATTAAATTCCTGAGACAATACGCAGCTGCTGACAGGACATTAAGGCCAGGGTTGGGTTTTTTTCAGCAACCTGGAGGTAGTTACCACTCCATACAGTAAAAAAAATACACATGATGAATGTTTTTTAGGCATATTCTGGTATTTTTACCATCTAGTATGACAATATTTTGACTACTTTTACCCAAACTGAATACATAATGGAATAAATTAAGATAAGATAGACCTTTATAATTCCACACCAGGGAAATTCTCTTGTCATGGCAGCTCACAATATAGGTGGTTAAGAAATTACTTATAAATAAGAAATATATCAGAAGGAAATGATCAGGAGTACAGGGGGGTTATCACATTTTTCATTGAGATAATCTTAATCAACTTCACATCAACGACAACAAGACAAAGGTGTTGGTGATTGACTTCAGGAGGAAGACACCTCAGACCACACAGGAATGGGGAGCATACAAATACCTGGTGTTCACTTAACAATAAAGTGAACTGGTTTGACAACGCAGATATCCAGTACAAGTACATCTGCAATATACGCAATTGTCTGCTGGAGGGGAAAGAAAAAGACTCAAAAAACTGGTCAAGAGGGCCAGCTCTGTCCTGGACTGCCCCCTCCTCTCACCCCCTGCATGAGACTGTGGGGGCCTTAAACAGCTCCTTCAGGAACAGACTGCTACTGCCGCCATGTAAGAAAAAGCGCTACCACAGCTCCTTCATTCAAACAGCTGTCAGACTCTTTAACAGCAGCATGATCTCATGACTTTCTTCTAGATATTTCTTATTTATGAGGAATTTCTTATCTACCTTGTGTTGCTGTGATAAGTGACTTTCCCCAATGTTTATAAGATAAGAAGTCTGTCTTATCTTATCTTATAAGCTAATGCAAATGCAAACCCTAATGCAACATTAATTCTGATAGTTAGGCTATTTTAGTTAAGAGATTAATTAGACGAGTTTATAAACACTTGTTGATTTCCAGAGATCATTGTGACCTCTTAAAAAAAATTGAATTCCACCTTTTCACCATCCCATCTTCCCAGTATGACTTCAATTCTGGACATACTGTTGGCGCTGCCATCATAAGAGATGGAATGCCATACCAAAAACACATACCAAAAAATGTTTTCTTATGTCATATTTTGAAAAATACCTCATTCTTAATTTTCAGTTGAATTATTTCTTTTTATATTAGTTTATGTCCCCTTTCACACACTTCCTAGATAATTTTAAACATGACATATTTAGTATATTTGGCATCTCCACTATTAATTTTAAATAAAGTTCTGTGTGTTTGGCTCAGTGGGTCAGTGTAGTGGTAGTTTAAGTATACAGCTACTACTCAGAAAATTAGAATATCCTGAAAAAGTGCATGTATTTCTGTAACTCAACTTTAAAGGTGAAATTTACATATTATATAGAGAAAATAGTATGTGAATCAATATTTTTCAAGCTTTTATTTCTTTTGTTATTTGTACACTGTTTTCTTCCACACTTCTCCCTTACACTTAACTTTCCATTAATGTGCTTTGAGACAGCACTCTGAAAACACCCAGCTTCTTTTGCTATAACTTTTTGCGTCTTACCCACCTTGTGCAGGGTTTTTTGCACAACTGTCAGATCAGCAGTCTTTCCCATGATTGTGAAATTCTTCTAAACCAAACAAGACACGACTTTTTAAAGGCTTGGGACCCTTTTGCAGGTGTTTTGGATTACTTACCTGATTAGTGTGTGACACTTTGAGCCTACAATAGTGAAGCTTTTCATAGTATTCTAATTTTCTGAGTTTTTGGGTTTGAGGTTTTAATAAGCTCTTAATCATAATCAGCAAAATTACAACACAGAAATGCTTGAGATATCTCACTTTGCATGTAGTCTATAAAATGTATTGGTTTCACAATTTGATGTTGAATTGCCTGAATAAAACAACTGTTACAGTGTAACAGTTGTTTTATTCAGGCATTTTTTGTGTTGGACATAAAGCTGTACTTGGCCTAATTGCATTGAGATTTTTGTTAGTACAGTTCTGTTTTCTACAATGCTGATATTAATGTGAACTTGAATGAAGCTTCAGTTGATAAGCACATAACACTGGATATGATCTGCTTGTTTACCATAAACAAAATACTGTCCTCATAAGTGGAGAATTTCCACAAATTCCACATTTCTTTTCTTTTTGTGTTGAAATGAAATGAAAAAACTTTGAATTGAAGTTGATGTGTTGAAGTTGATGAGTTGATGTGAAGCTATGGCCTGTTTGATATGCAAGTTATAGTGTTTCCTTTGTTGCATTAATTTGAACGTTGGACCAAAGCATTTCATGTAATTCAAATACAATTAGCCTGAATAAAAGGCATCAAGTTGGAAGCACAATCTGGGCTGTCTTTTTCTTTTAACGCTTCAATAGGTAGATCTTGCCTCTCACCAAGGTGGAGGTCAGGGATCTTGGGCTTAAAAAGGTTGGAGACCACTATGTTACACGATATTCTAATTTCCCGAGTAGTACCTGTACGGTGAAACAGTTCTTGACAGTGTCACCATACCGGCTGCTGTCCGCGGTACTGATGCGTGTCCCCGGTGTTCCTCTCCAGGCCTGCGGGGGGCAGCAGAGCGAGCCGCGGCTACATTTCCCGATAAGTAGAAGGAACTGAAACATGTGAGCAGCAGCAGCAGCAGTAACGGAAACATGGCGATGCCCGCTTGTGCAGCTCATCTCTGTCGCCTGGCAGGACGGACTGTCACCTCACTGTCAGGCAGACACAGGCGGGTTGTCAGCCTGCCAGCGAGGAGATGCTACGTGTCGACCTCGACGGGGAACAGTGAGTGAATAGTTTGTTATGGTTAAGTTAACGTTAGAGTCCTAACTGCTGCTCAGAGGTCAGTGTCCCATAGTCTGACAGTTCATGACAAATGATTGTTACTGTGCTCGACTTCACCCCGTTATAACCTGCCCTTCCGGTTGAGTTAGAACAACACAGCTCGGTAACGGTAGCCGTAGCCGTTAACACGTCTTCATGACGGTAAAACACGTAAACAAGCGAAGGCGGAGGAAGTCCGAGGAGTTCCCTCGGTGGATACTTTGGTCAAATCTCTCCAAACAAACCCGTAGCCGTTTTTATAGTGTGTAATGCGCATGCGTCTTCGCCAAAAACTTTAATTCGATAATTCGATCACAAACCGTTGGCTGAACGTTTGTTTGTCGTTTACATAGTTTTTATAGTGGTTGATTGTAAATAAGTACTTTTACTTAAGGTACTGTACTTCAGGTACATTTACTGAGGTACTTTATTGTTTTACCCCCCCACATAGAAATATAGTACAGAAATATAGTACTTCATGAGTGCTGATATAGAACACAGCGGCTTTGGGACTTTTAACTCAATGTATCACTCCGCGTCACAGGTGTTTCTATGGTGATGGGAAGTTCGTTTGTTTTTAGGGAGTCAGATCATTTAGCTCCCCAAGAAGAGTCTGCGCTTCATTTTAACACTTATACTTTTTAATAATTCAGCCAAGTTAGCACTGTTTTGACTTATGATCTGTATGTGTACATATATATCATTTTATATTATTCAATACATCCTTTCTACATATTCAAAGGTAAAAATTACATTTTCTAATATCAATAAATTGCTGTAGTCAATTGATTTCATTGCATTGTAACTCTCTGAAACCACACAGTGAATGCACTATATAGGCTGAAATATGTGCCACCAGAAACTGAATTTGAATCATTTATATTTGAATGGCTTAACTTGAATAATTGCATTAAAAAACAGAATTTGAATCACATAGTTTCAATTTTAATCATTGCATTTAAAAAATGAATCAGAATTGTAATTTAAAATTGAATTTATTAGTTTGGACCTGAACATTCAGTTCTCACAATTCAAATTAAATTTCAATTTACTATATACCGCTATTACAAACTAATTATGATAAGCTGATGAAAGGCCTCATCAGCTACCGTCAATAATCAATACACAACCATTAATCAAACCAATAACTAACAGCAGACAATGTCAGTCAGCCTTAATATAATCCATAAAGCTAAAATCTGTGCACCCACCTTCTGTTAATATTAAACATTTTATCAGAACTTTAAGACAAAAAAAAGACCATATTTCCACCAAAGCGACTGTTAACACGCTCTTATTTCACTGGCTTTAAGTCATGTGGCCACAACCAATTCACAGCCATGCTGATATTCAGTACAACAATAAAATATAATGTTAAGATAAACCAAACTACCCAACAGCAAGTGCAGCTTAACCAATTGACAGATAATTTATTGGCAACTATCAACATGTAATCCAACAGCTGTCAGACCAGCATGACTTAATGCAGCACTATTAAATTACTCAATTACTTTTTGCCGTGTTAATTACATTTACTGTAAATGTGCACAATACAAATGATCCAACAGGCATAATGACACACCACTGCTGTACTGACAGTAAACTCGAGAACAAGTAAGCTGCTTTATGTTTTGGTTTTAATGCTTGAAAGGCCGTAAGACAAAAACAAGGAATAGGAACAATAAAAAACATAGAAAGAGCAGAGGAGAATAAAATTACTGCAGTAAAAAATACAAAAATAAAAATACTATGGGTGAAGTTAAAATCTAGTAAAAGTCCAAGACATGTTTATACCTGTTTTGTCCGATCAGTGGCCCAAAACCCCAAAGATATTTATTTAGCAATGATACAAAACAAAGAAAGCAGAAAACTTAACTGAAAGTCATCATGTTAAAGCACACTGTTTTGTTTCTCTGTAGATCTTCAGTTCAGACTTGATGAACGAACAGCTCACAGCAGTCTGGACCTCTTCAAGAAAGACACCGGTGTCATCTACCGCATTCTGGGTCTGGACCCCAGCCACGTGGAAAACAACCCTGAACGTTTCCGAGACTGGGCCGTTGTGTTTGGCGATGGGAAGATTAACAGCGGACGACACTACTGGGAGGTGACGGTCAAAAAGTCTCAAGAGTTTCGTCTGGGCGTGGCCGAGACGCTGATGTCCCGAGAGGACTGCGTGGGCACCAACAGCTCCTCCTGGGTGTTCGGCTATGCCCAGCGCAAGTGGTTTGTCATGACCAACAATAAGATAGTTCCTGTGACGCTGGTGGGGAAGCCGGACCGCGTAGGCATCCTGCTTGATTATGAAGCGGGCCTTCTGGGGCTGGTGGACATCGAAAAACCCAGGATCATTCACACCATCAGGGCCCAGTTCAAGGTTCCCCTCTGCCCTGCGTTTGGACTTTGGGATGGGGAGCTGCTCACACATTCTGGCCTGGAGGAGCCTGAAGGGCTGAAGTGAAGCGGGATGAACTGTGATGGCGATGATTGTGATGGCCATAAGAGGCCTTGTGTTTGGCCACATTTCAGCAATATCTACATGGGAATCATTTACAGCTTCTTGCAGGTGATGGTTAATTTCCCCTGGTCCAGCTGGTTCATTATCGCGACTCTTAATAATGCAAGTTCATACTTCATGTATGTCATTCAGCCTCAGGCAATCACGTCGCAAAAGAGGTTTCTATTTGTACCTTATGTATTACCTCTCACACTAACTGATGTGAAAAGATTGTGTTAACTGCCAAGTTGTTGTTTTACACTGTGTTCTGGTATTATACATAGTTACAAAGCTGAAGTCTCATGTTTATATTGTATATTGTTTAGTAAAATAAGTTCACAGAAACTGCCTTCACTTTTCTCTTTTATTTACAGCAGGATAATGCATATTTACAATGACGGACTGAAGACATGCTGGGGAATCATTTCACTACCTGAGTTAAATGAAATGAAACACAGTGAATTAAATGCATTCATTTAAAATTATTAGTTTAGAATATAACATGACTTAGGGAACATTCAGACAGGACCAGGAGCTGCTGCTGTGTCTTGCTGAACAAAACTGCTGTACAACAATCAGAAAATAACCTTTTATTTCGCTCATTAACCAGCCTTATCAATGCCAGCGCTCACTCAGTCTCATTCACTGTCTATGTCTCTAGACCAATGCTCACTTTCTCACTTTCAAACTTATTTGTGTCACTATTTGGCAGCGTAAATGGCCAGTCAGACACAGATTTACAGGTGGAGTATCGGTTTAGTCCATGAATCCACCTGGATAGTCTCAGTTTCAGAGACATTTCAGGCTGTCTATGGAGGATTTGCCCGATCTCAAAGTCTGATTGGCAGCTGCAGGGTAAAGTTGGATCAGCTTCTCTGCTGCAAGTCGCTGTATTTTCTTGGCGGACAGCCCTGCGTCCCACAGCAAGAACACACTACCCCCACTCAAATGAAGAACCTGTGTTTTCACTGCAGCATCAGATCCTGAGTGTACCCATAGTTGTGCACTTAGCACAGTTCAACCATTATAAAAATGGTGGCTGAGTTTATTAGTACACTGAATACTAACAAACATTTCTCAATGATGAAGCAAGATTAATTCCTCCAAAAATAATATAACCACATAAACACGAGGTATCAGCAGTGAATAAACTGACCTTTGCGCCTTGATGAACTGGCATAAACTACAAATCCTTCCAGTGTTACAGGCACAAATGCCACTGAATCACCTGTTGAGGCAGAATAATGATTGAAGCAACTTTGCAAATATTTACACAGGGCGGGGTATAAGGTCCCCTGATTACATGATGTACTGATGAAGCAAAATATATTTCAATATTTTAAAAATAAATAAGCACAATATATTAGATATTTACATCTCCAGTGGCATTTTCTATTAGAGGCTACGCACAAAAACAGTTAATTAACAATGCAACACAAGCCACATCACAGCTTAAATGAATCTAATTTTTTTATCCACCCAAGCAGCACATTGCCTGTTCAATAGGGCTTTGTTAATACTTAACGTTGTTGAACAGTTCCTCCACTCCTGCAGACATTTCTTTAAAGGATTTAAGAAAGGAAAGGAAATAATTTAATCCCGCACTGTATAGCTTTTCAACAACTTACAGGATGACCCCCCACATTATTATAGAACATCTATTAACATATCGTGCCTCTCAATCACCCTGTGTCCTTTCCATCCTCTCAGGTGCGTAAAAAAGTTCATTTTAATTACAAACCCTCATGATCCCCTGTGGTTTAAACGATGCTCTTCACTGTATCCAGTGTGGTCTTCTGGTCCTCTGTGTCTCCTGGTGTGTCGCTGTCAGTGTACACGCTCTGGTACTCTTGCAGGACTGAAACAATAACATCATGGCCAAACTGCATGGCGTCATCTACAGGTGTGTTGCCCCATCTGATAGATGACACAATGTAATATGGAGATGGATGGATTATTATGATTAGTAATATGGAGATGGACGTAGTTTTCTATTATTTTTAATCTAATTGAAGATGAATATTTGAAAATAACTACCTGTCTTTCATGTGAGGATTCACTTTACATATTTCAGTCAGGAAGATAACAGCTTCCGCATGACCTGAAAAGACAAAAGTGAGCAACTCCAACTGTATCATTTAATTTATTCTGGTTTAAATATGAAAGCGGAGACTATTGAAGAACGAATGAACTAATAATGGAGTGTCACCTTCTGAAGCAGCGATGTGCAGCGCTGTGCGAGAGTCGTAGTCTCTCTGCTCCATGTTCACAGCTGAAAGGGCAAACCTGGAGGGGTAACAAAGGAGCGAAGGAGGAGAGGGAACACATGACAAAAGGTTAACTCGAGTGATGGCAGAAACTGTGCTGAGTAGCTGTACAATTAGATGGAAGCAAATGTGTTTTAAGAAGCAGTCAATAAACCCTTTTGGTGAATACGCTTATTCACTTTCTTGCCAAGAGTTAGATGAGAAGACTGAAAGCACTCTCACATCTGTATGATAAATATGAAGCTACAGCGGGAGGTGCTTAGCCTAGCTTAGCATAAAGACTGGAAGTAGAGGGATACAGCTAGCCTTTTTTTATGTTGTGGAAAAAAATATTTTAAAAAAGAGGTTTTGATTTTATCTGGGGTTCCAACACACAACCCCCTGTAAAACCACAACTTGTCATATTTAAACTCTGTCTCCTGGCTCCAGCTTCTCATCTAACTAAAAGAGAATATGTGTATAAATGTCTAACTGTTGTTTTGAGATTGCATCCAACTGTTGTGTTCTGTCTGGTTGTTGTGCTTTACCTCCTTAGAGCAGAGACGTCACCACTGTAGGCTGCAAACATTAGGTTCACCACTGACTTGTTCTAATGGATCAAAAGGCAAACATTACTGATGATATTATGGTGTTTCTTAAACGTTTATTTGAGGCATTTAAGTACCTCACTAGAGGAATGAATGAGAATTGTAGCCTCTTCATCTGTACTGAACTTACTGGATCCTCATCTGATCTTCTTCTGGGGTCATACTTCTTAGTGAAGTGTCTCAGGTTGTCATAATTGTGGAAGTTAAAGTGAGACACCAGGTCCTAGTGAATCAAAAGTAGAGTAAGATGGTGCAGACAAATTAGATAAAAATAAGTGAATGAAACACTGAGGGTTACAGATTACCTGACAGAAATGAATGCCACGAACACTGTTTCCAAGCCGATCTAAAGGTGGCGACCAACACATCATACCCATGACGTTGGGGACGACCAGCAGTACAGCACCCGCAACGCCTGATTTAGCAGGCAAGCCGACCTGAGCAAGAAGAGCAAACAAAAATGTCTCATTTTGAAATGGACAACCTGGATTCAGCATCTCATGATGAGCGAAAAACACTCAGAACGATGCTTTCAAACAGATCTTTGAATTCCTGGTGACTCACATGGAAGGCAAACTGTCCTGAGAAGTCGTACATGCCACAGGAATGCATGAGACTCAGGGTGTTACGAACGGCTTCAGCACTCAGCACACGCTCGCCTGTGATTGGACAAATACCTCCGTTGGCCAGTGTGGCAGCCATGACACTTCCGGACTCACAGTTCACCTCGATGGAGCACAACTGGCACAGAAAAATGTAAAACTTTTTCAACTCAAGAGGCATAAAAAACAGTTTTATAGGAATAGTTTGGGGAAATAAACTTGTTTTCTTTACTGTCAAGAGGTACATGTTAAGATTGAAAGCAAATATCAATCGCCCACTTTGGTTCGGAGCTAGAGCAGGTTGTCCACTAATCAGATGATCAGTGGTTAATCCCCCGCTCTTCCAACATGTCAAAGTGTCCCTGGACAAGATACTGAACCCCCAAATTGCTCCCGAAGGCTGTGCCATCGGTGTATGAATGGTTAGCTCCTAAAACTGATCAGCAGTTGGCACCTTGCATGTCGGTCAATGACATCATCAATGCCATGGGTGAATGAGATATGTAGTGTAAAAGCACTTGAGTGGTTGGAATTCTAGAAAGGCGCTATATAAGTACAGTTCATTTACCATTTTATCACACGACAGTAGAAGCTGCTTAGCTTAGCTTAGCTTAAAGACTGGAAACGGGGAAACAGCCAGCCTGGCTCTCTCTAAAGGTAACAAAACCTGTTGACAAGCTCACAAGTAAACATGTTATATCTTGTTTTTTGATCAACAAGCACATCTTGTTTTGGTTCCTGGTGCAGTCATCACCAGGCAACCAGTTTACACTTTATGCTAAAGGTTTACTGGCTCCTACAAGCATGAGACAATCTTCTCATCTAAGTCTTGACAATAAAGCACATTTCTGACATTTTTCTTCAAAGTTTAATCCTCAGTCTCACCTGAAAGTAAAAGTCAAGGGCTGCTGTCATATCTGCATTATCAGGAAAGCACTGCAAGGACCAAGATCAGAATCAGCACATCTGAGGATATTAAATTTTTCTGATCACTGAACAAGCACTTGAGGTGATTGTAATTTAACATAAAACTCACTTTTTTCTCTTTGAGGTAATAACCAATTGCATAATTCCTATCGCCGGTCTCCCTCTCTGACTGGAAACTGCAAGAACATAACAGGAATTAGAAAGATGCATTTGACCGGACAAAAAGGTATTTCTTGAGGCACAGTACTCACGTTGCATTGCTGAAGCCCACATATTCAGTACCAGCCATGCTTTTCAAGAACTCCATCACCTGCAATAACATATGTACATTTTGATCAGTAAGGGGATGAAACAAATGTGGAACGTGGAATGAGGAAAAAAAAGTGAAAATGATGTGAATTTACTTACATAGTCAAACCTTTCTGCTGTATTTGATTGAGGCTGTCAACAAAGAGGGTAAAAAAAAACAATTTCTGATGACAGTTTAAAGTATACCAACAGCCAGTGAGTCCCTATAGATGGCAGTGTTTCTGTACTTTGACACCAAAGTGTTGAGCCCAACCATGGGTGGGTGTCGAAGTATGATGTGTACATGACGTCCTTGTGCATGTCAGTCCATGTGGCAATGTGCACACAGTATCCTGGGTGCTGTTTATGGCTGTGCTTGAATTTCACAGACCACCGGTGAGGGATCATTATCAAGTTATAAAGCTCCCAAATATGGATGGTAGCCACATTCATATTTAATTACTCTACCTATAAAGGTTAAAGATGATATCAAATATTACTGTGAAATGAAGGGATGACCTGAGGCTAAACATCATGCCTAATAAAGGAGTTTATGTCTTCCCAGGTTGTTGCTCCGCCAAATAGTTTTTGAAAAAAACATACATTTCTAGCACTTAAACTTTTGCAGGTACAGCTTTTCCCACTGAGGCATGAGTATTGCAGAAAGTCAAGAACAACTTTTAGCAAGTTATTTTCTTAAAGTCAAATGTATAACCTCTTCAGTGTTTACATAAACTGCATGTAAATATACTGACAAACTGTTCAAACAATTTGTCCCTCTCCGCACACACAAGCCAGGGCGGCTAACACACCTTCTGTTCTGGGGGCTGTAATTGGCCAGAGGCGCACACACGCCCCTGCTGTCAGCCCCAAACACACAGTCCCTCCCTTGCTGTTGAACCTGACCCACATATGATAAAGAGGTTCACATTATCTCTTCAGTCAGCTGAGAAATTTCAGAAAGTCCACAAAATACGCAACTATATGCAACTATGGTCAGTCAGATGGTCATGACCATAGTCCCGACACCTGAGGCCTGAAGTGACCGGTGTGACCGGCCAATAGACGAGTTTAGATATGTGATAGCTGACGTCACATTTTAGAGTTTGTACAGAGATTTTTGACCAAGACTGTATTAAAATGCTTTTTTTTCTTGTGAATTGTACAACATCACCAACAATTTAGGCCTTCAACCCCATAAGATATATAATTTTTTAAAACCAGAGACCTTAAAGAACTTTCTTTAAACCGTATCCTCTACGGCAAATAGTGCCACAAACATTGCTTTGCTTTCATTTGCGAGCACTGCTGTCTTGTTGGTTGCAAATATTGGTCATGTTTCACAATTATGTTTGCCCCCAGATACCTGTGAGTCATTCAGGGTTCTCACGTGCCTGTGCATGAGTCGCACGTGTAACATTTATTTTGTTGAGTGAAATGTGCCAGAAGCTTTTTTGGCACAACTCTTTTTTTGCACATCCTTCCTGCTTCTACTGAAGATGTGGCTAAAAACTGACATAAAGCATCATTTGTTGGTGAAACATAGAAACATGTCTGACTATCCTGTTTAGGTTCTTGGTTTTCGTCATTAATTTTGAAGGCCTAAATGACTGTAAGAGACTGCAGCAGAGACGATGAAGGGAAAAAGCACTGTAAGGTCTGGGCCTGTTTATTGGCCTGACTGGATACTTCCTGAGAGTCCCCTCTTTGTTTTGACCTGACATCCTCGCTAATGACAAACAACTGTAATATGTTTTGTTTGTGTATTCTAAAATGAAAACATCAATATCTACTATCATTATCAGCGTATCCATAGCTGATACACCTTTAAATATTTACCTTAATTAAAGAACTGATGACGATGGCGCCGGCATTCACCATTGGATTGTGTGGTTTATCTGCACAAGAGACAACATGTTATCACTCATTTGCCCCTAACCACAAGAGCAATAAACTGCTAAGATTAGAGGGCATATTTCATCAGGAGGAACATCAGCTAATAAACTGAACACGTCCAGTCCTGTTTGCTTCACAGGGGAGTATACATAACAAGTGGCTACAAAGGTGAGGTGATAAAAGGGTTCTCAATTTAGCTGAAAGTCCAAGATTTTTTTGTAAAAGAAGAACTTTCAGAGTCTGTTGAAAGAGAGTCACCAAGATTTCTCAATTACTGCTGGGGGACAAGGTGTGTTTCATGTAGTTGAATTAATTATATGTACACACAATCCTGTGTAGAGACATTACCAACCAAATCTAAAGGGAAAGTCTCTATTACACTAATCACTTACCTTCCTCATTTAATGACAGCTTGTTAAACCTGAATCCACTGGGTTCTTTGCCCACAAAGTGGTGAACATGCTCGCTGCCGAGGTTGTGCACAGCGACAGCGTACTCCAGAGGCTTCACACACGACTGCAGACAGAAGGGAACCTTTGTGTCACCAACAGAGTGTCTGTATGACATGAGGGTGTAATGGAGACACATGGAAACAAAAAACAACAAACAAAGCAGAAATGGAGGAGTGTTAGTGAGGCAATACACATGGTGGTTTTCAGAATGGAAACATACACTCAAGTAAAGATGTTACTGTACCTCTGTCCATCGATTGTGCACAGAGATACACCCCAGAGATCAGGGCTGAACTTAGCCAGCTGGGGAATGTAATCAGCTACCTGCATGACGACATTAAACACGTGTGAGTGTAACTGTAATGAATGAGCAGATACAGAATTAATATGTGTGGCTGTATGTTACTTACTTGTCCTGCTTCCTGCTGTTGCGCACTGTCGTACATCTTATTGATCTGCTCGGTAAATTCAGCAAAGTCCGGGATGATGAACTTTTTTTTGAAAGCTTTAGTTAGCAGCATGATGTTGTTTCCAGCGCACCTACAGTACAAGAGGACACATGACTATACTGACATCAGGAGGCGAAATAACTTCAAATACAGACACTGCATTTAGTATTAATGGCGTGTTAGTTTATGGTTTATACAACAAATACTGTAAATGCTGAAAAACACATATACTGAAAATACAGCGAAAGTAAATTTAGTTTTTGATAGTCACAGGATTGAAATGTACGTAAAAAAAAATAAATAAAAGCAACATGTCTTTCCAGAAATATTGCCCTGGTTACTTTGAATAATACAATTTTCATTTTTACTGGTTTCTATTGGAAGAAATCGTTAAACATTATTATAAAACTAGATAATAACTTGCGTTGATGTTTCTTGTGGGTTATCCAGGGTAACACAGATACTGTTTACGGAAAGACAAAATTCATTCACCTCCACTGCATCAGGGTAGAGGCAAAAATCTCTATAACAGAAATCTCAAACTAAAAATAAAACATGCTTTTTATTTGTGGTGAACCAATCATTTTAACAAGAACAAATAACCACAGTTCACCTTCAAACAAAAGTAACAGGCAAATCTAACTCTGAGTTATAGTTTTCTGCCTGAATATATATATTTTATAATAAGCAAAATCAGACTGTGTAATCAGTCTCCAGTCTTAATGTCAGCCTTTTCTTCTCTGGAATTAGTCATTTGTCAAAAAAGTTTGACAAATTATCCTCATTAAGGTCACTGGGGGCTGGAACCAATCCCATCTGGCTTAGGGCGAGAGGCGGGGTACACCATGAACTAGTTGCCATCTCATCAGAGGGTACATAGAGACAAACATTCACGCCTACGGGCATTTGTTGTCACCAATTAACCTATTAAGTGCATGTTTGGACTGCGGGAGGAAACCAGAGTACCCGTGAAGAACCGACGCAGACACGGGGGAGAACATGCCAACTTCATACAGAAGGGCCGCAGCCAGGGTTCACATCTAGCTTAAAGGCTAAACAAACATGCCTAGAGCGGCAGATCATATTTTAATTGCTATAAATGTCTACACACTCTCAAGGTATGTATATTCTGTCACAGCTAGTCTAAACTAAAATATCTGACCTCCAGCCCCATACTAATCCAAGGCAATGCTAGTGTGAGGTTTTGGGACACTAAGAGAAGAGAGTGGGGAGAACTTGCATTATTCATGTGGGTCACTTCCTAAAAAAACATAGCAGATAGCTCTCTCTATTTCTAGTGGCATATTTATAGTGAGCTCTTGAGTGTTCTTCAGGAAAGCATAACCTCACAACTTGAAGAAAACAAGCGGAGAAAGTTGGACACGGCCAATTAAGTTTGACAACCAGGCTGTGTAACCCTCTGCTATTCTGGGCCAAAGGATGCGATTAAGTGAATTATGTTTACAAATGATCGTGTCTGGACAACAGTCTGCATGCAGCTTACAGATTTACTGAGTCTAATATAGCCTAATGTAATTGCCACAGGCTGGAGCTCAACCAAAATAATGCCCTTTCAATAGCCGCCCTGGAGATCCTATCTCCATCTATATCTATATCTCTGTGCACTCTGCTTTGGCTGGCATGTGTGCACGTGCATTAAGTTAGCAGCAGCTGTCGGCCATGAAACGCCTGTCTCTGTCAGTCTCTTGGACTTAAATAGCGTTGACCACAGATTACTCCTCCTGTAACTCCTTTACTTACAAAAAGACCCATAACCTTATCTTAACCTTACACCCCTTTCCACGTGCATTTTTTGGGAACATCCTCAGATTCATTTTTATTTTTCACAAACTAATTTGCACATAAAATAAGCAAAGCTCTGTTTGAAACATTACAATTAACATCAGATAAAACTGGTTATGCAACAGGGATAGAAGAAGAGAATCTGCGTGCTGTCCTGAATGTAAAGGTTGAACGCTATCATTTGAAGAATGGTATGCCTCCATAAATAAACATAGCCTTTCTCACCTTCTGAATAGTGTTTTGTCCATCATGACAGGCCCGACAGAGTCACGTGTGGATTTTCGCAACTGATGGACACAGTCACGCAGACGAGGGTCAGACGTCAACAAACCTGTTTTTCTCAAAGCCTGTAGAGGAGAGAGATTACATGGATTTGTGCAAAGGGAGACAATCTGTGTGCCATACTGTTGATGTCGGGCTTTATCAAGCACTTTGAGTCATGTACGGTAATGTTTATGTTATCTCAATTAGCAGGATGTCAAAGTTAGAGGCCCTCGTAGGTTTAGGAGTGGCCACATGGGGCTGAAGAGGAAACACAGGCGCAGGACATATCACTGAAATCCCTCTCGTAAGTTACACGTCAGTCTGGCAGTTGCTGTATGAACCATACGTGTCTATTTTTGGGAATGCCATGTGCTCAACCCTCCCGACCAGAAAGGCTCTGGTGTTTTTTTTGAGTCATCTCATCTGAAAACTGATTCAGTGAGCAAACAAGCACATGGCTGCAAGCTCGCTCTCTGTTGCTGTTATTGAATGTCTGTGAGTGATTCTTAGCTTCCGGGCAGGAAATAAAAAAGTTTGGGCCATGCTCATAGTTTTTTTTTTCTTTGACTGTGTGGGAGTGTATTTCATTTTAGGCTTATGAACAGTTGCACCTTAATAAATTGAATAAAAACACACAGAAAGGCCTTGTCAATGAAATCTCGGCTCACAGGTTTATTAACTGATATCTTGCCTAATGAAATAATTAAGAACCAAATCTGCTTGAGTATTTAAATAATGAATATAAACTGAAAGATTATTTATTTGATTGATTAACAATTAATGTTCATAAATAAGTGTCAAAGTCAATTTATAAACAAACAGATGTGAAGATTTATTGCTTTTCTTAGTCTTCTTTGTCAGTAAACTGAATATCTTTGGACTGTCAAATAAAACTGAACTTTTTAAAATGTTTAAATAATATTTAAATCAATAACATGAGCTTTGAGCTGTTATGACGGACTTTCATCTTCCTGTTTGTAATAGTGCTACTTCTACAAGAAAGCTGCTTCAGTATGAGTCTAACTTGATGTCTAGGTGAGGATCCTCACACATTCACCATCTATGTCCTAACCCAGTCGCCTCTACAAACACATCCACTCACCCATGGCGTGACAACAAGCTATCTGTGTTGACACACGTCTCATCTTCTAAATGCGTGCTCCTTTTAAAAAAAATCACAGAGTTGCCATAGACACTGAGGTCGCCAGATGTCACCATCTGCCTGTTTTTATGTGACCATCTAAGCCACTTTTGTCAGCAGCTGCTTTCAAACACAAACCTGCAGGTAGGCAGTTATCAGAGCCAGAGAGAGAGAGTGAAGAGGGCCCTGCACTCAATATTTACTGGATGCAACTCCAGTTTTAGAAGTACATGCATAACCCTCTAATGTAATTTTCCTAATTAAGATAGAAGAAGAGCATTCTCAAATAACTTTGGGAAATGCTGTCCTAATGTAATGAGGTTGTCATCACATCTGCTGATACAACCTCCAAATTGTGAATTATTATTGTCATTAAAGTCCAAAAATAATTAGACTTCAAGTAAAAAAAAATGCATGCTGGTCTCTGATGATTACCTCAGAGTCACACACCTACTATATTTAGTCCTGTTACATAAGATAGTCCTTAAACACCTTTTAAACTTGATCTGCATTCAGCCGGTGGGACGCTTTGGATTCCTGCTGTTGGCTCCTGTGTCACTCCCCAAGGTTGATTTAACTAAAGTCATAGGTGCTTTCTGGGAAATGCAATACTGCTGTAAGGGCAGAATGTGTTTGTGTGTATGTCCTCCACATACGCCACGGAAATTTAAAACAGTCTATGGCATGACAGAGGAAGTGTGAACATGTTGTTGACTCACAGAGATGAATTGGGAGAGGGGGATCATCTCTTTCCCTTCAGTGATGGTATAGAAAAGTAGGTCCTCCATACTGGACATTAGCCTACTTCTGCAAAAAAAAAAAAAAAAAACATCACGGAAAACATACTGTGATCTTTAAATGTGGACAGGTTCCAATGTTTCAACTCAAAACCATGATCGCTGTGTCGTTTATGTCAACAAGATGGCTGGAAAAACTCCAGGTATTGACCTAGTTCTTCAAATAAAGTGTGTGTCCCCATTCATTGTTTGGCTCTAGCATACTTTAAAGATACAAACATAATTTTTATTGATTTTTCTGTTAATAAATATGAAAAAAAAAAGTTAAAAATACAACCATAATATAATAGAATCAAATTAGCTCCAACCCTTTTTGTGTATTTATTGTAAATACACTCAAATTGCTCTATGCTGATCATAATCATAAATATGTGAATAAAATTATTTTAGAAAATACATTTTTTGGAGGGGGGAGGAAAATGCTTGCTCACTTTCTTGCCAAGAGTAAATGACAAGATTGATACTGTTCTCTTATTTTATCATTATGTTAAGTTAGTTTATAGGTAGGTTTTAAAAAGCTCACTAATTAACATATTATAACTCTTTAGTTTAAACTTTACAATAAAAGAAGTATAAAACCAACAAATTGTGGTTTTCTTCTTTCTTCTGGAGCCAAGAAACCCTTTAAAACTTAAATTAAACTTAATTTAACAGGTAAGTTTATGAAATTTATTAAATATAATAATATTTATTACTTTAGAGGTGCTGGTAGGTGTTTTTCTTGTTGTATTGTCTTTAGATGAACCAGGCTAGATGTTCCTGCCTATTTTCAGTCATCGCTAAGCTAAGTGTTTCAGTTTAACAAGTGACCATGTTAACTGGTGACTGGCAAAATTTGATTGTAGTAGTTACAACCAGCTGTCCTCATGAATGCCTTATTTGTTTATTTAGTTTTTTCTTATTAATGTTTCAATATCAGAAAACATACCTGATTCAGCTTTAGCGTTTTGACAGCTATGTTCTCTACCTGTTTCAACTGCCGTAACTACGACAACCACAGACCTTTTTGGCTAACAGCCATCAGTTAACAGGGTCACTCATTAAACCAAAACACCAGCTAGCTATTTACATTTAATTTTTCACCTCATCTCTTGCAAAAAAGTGAATACCGTAAGTACATTGAGTACATCTTGTATGCTTGTATGCTTCTTCATGCTAAAAACTGAGATTTCTACTGTTATGTTGTTTTATATTATGTTAAAGGTTAGTATAATACTTGAGATGACAACAACAACCAGACAACAACTACAGCAGACAGCTCCCTCTGGAATATTATGTGAGAATATTGTGGTCAAATTATGAAGAATAACAATTAATAATATTTTGGCTAATTAATGGTTATTTATTCGTTTAGCAACAGTCTACTGTGACCTACTTTGAGTGTCCTTGGTCCACATCAGGGCCCTGGTGATGAAAGGCTCTGTGGGTGTGAGGTGATGCTGCGGCCCAGCAGGGGAGATGAACAGGTTGCTGCGTCCTGGACAAAACAATGTTGTCAGCTCCAACTCTGGCAGAGCTCCCTGCATTTTTAAATAGCTGCAAGATTCCCGGGTTAGTTTTCCTCAGACTTTTCAGGCAATGCATTGTGATAAGTAGGGCTCGATCTTTAATAATTCAAAGGAGTTTTCTTTTTCTCTTCCCCTCAGTATAGTAGCTGATCTAGAGAGATACTTGTAACCACTACCCTCGTGGTCCTCAGAGCTTTAATAGCAGTTGCTGTCTTACAGACTCGACCAAGTACAGGCTGTTGCCCAGGGGTGGGGCTGTGACACTGACAACACGTTGGTGGGGTCAATAACCTGGAGCTACTGAAACCAAACCAGTAGTTACTTAGTTACAATAACTTTCTCCTGCAGCTGCTGATTATAAAGGGGGGGAAATCACCTCCATACTTATATTTACTTATATTCATACTTGGACTTAGTCTAGTATCTAATTATAGGGCACTCTGGGTGCTGTCCATATTCAAATATAAAAAAGGACAGATGAATAATGTCAGAATGGACATAAATTACTGTAGTGTGCCCCACGTTTGAATGTGGACTAAGTTTAAATTGGGTTAAAAGGACGAGAAGGGTTCAAGATTAACATAAAGTGGCCTTGGACAAGTGGACATGTGCCAGAGCACAACAGGAATCATTATACAACCCTCTATGATAAAGTGTGCCAGCTTTATCTGTCATTAGCTACATTTAATATTTTATAAGTAATTTAATCCAACCATGGACTGCTTTAAATGATCAAATGTGTGTTGTTGTTCGGTCTGTTAGATAATGTAAATAGGCAATAAATTAGGTTGTCACTAGAGAATCCTTTCTACTGCTGTGAGATGGCGACACCCCATGGTGAGTTTCCCACACTGACACACTGACATCTTACTATCTTGTCCTCTAGGTGGCGTACTAACTCCAAGACCCTCCACTCAGGTCAGTCTCTCTTCTCTGACTCTGTTGTTTATTGAGAGGACTCATCACAAGTGTCTGAGATCCTTCGTCTTCACAGGAGTCTTTTTTTGGCAGGTTTCCTGGTGCTTCAAACACAATTCATTGAATAATTTGTAAATTTCTGGAGTTTTAGGCCTGGCTTCCTGTCTTTGATGTCAGCTGCTGTGTGAGATCTTCCTCGGTTAGACAATGACCAACTGTGATGGAGTATTTTAAAAGCATATTAGGAAATCAGTTGGATCTTTTGCTATTTATCTTAACAGTTTGAGATACTCTTTTATGAGGAGGTTTTTATGAACTTAATCTTTCATGAGATGGTCGGGGACCCTGATGATAACCCACCACGCCCACATTCAGTTTCACAGCACTCATTATACCTTTTTCATGCTTGCAGACTGTTTAGTATTAATTTCCAAACAGACTCTAGAGGGTGATTTGATATAATCTCCGTTACCAAATAAACAAGGCCTCACTTGGTTCTGGTGGTCTTCCTCTGCATTTCTAGGCGTGTGACTTCTCCAAAGGGGTGCATGCTAACCCATGGCCTCCCTGCACTACCTCTGCCGGTTGTAGCTTCTCTGTTTTCAGGCGAAAATGTTTTCCATTCCTGGGCCAATGAATGCCACCTTTGTCCCTTCATCCTCCATCTTGTGTGAGAAAGCCCCCCTCGCTGCACACACCAAGCCTGCACAAACTTAACCTCTTCCCCCCTCCACCTCACACAGGAAAAGAAACATACCGGGTCTGGTGCTTTGATTCAGGCTCAGTAATCTCGAGGTTTGGATAAAGCCCTGGCTTAGAGACCACTTTGGACAGCCAGTTTTCGGGGAATTTTGGGAAGAAAAATATGTTATAACTTGAAATTTTATTAGGTTAGTTTGGATTAATGAGATAAAAAATCTACTTTGGCATCATCAAACAAATATGAGATATGGACTGGTTAATAGCATATATGAATTTAAAAAGGAATGTCCACAGATATGGGCTATCGTTCTTTTTTAGTTCAGTTAATTTAGTACTGCTAGTTAATGCCAGCAAATGCGTAATAATGAACACGCTGAGAGATATTCATTGGTTCTAAGGTGATAAAGAAATGGGACACATTTCTTATCCTCATTATCAGCCTGTTCTGGCCACATTACACCAATTACACGGCCATTTTCTCAGGATTGATGCATGCTTTTTTTTTCTCCAAATCACCCAAAGCCCCTCTGGGCTTTAAAACATATTTCCATATTCCTCTCATGCTATCACATACCACTCAGCTACGACTGAATGTTTCATTACCATTAAGACAAAGTGCCTAAAACGCCTTCATTTAACCATTTCCAGTTTCAGTTAAGCGTGAAAATCCGTTCCACTGTAAAATTGCCTGACTGCCTGAACGGTGATAATGTGCTATTAAATATAGAGAACAGTATATGGTGAAGTATATGCATGATAGAGATTTAATTCATCTATCTATCTATATAGCAGCATGGAATAAGAGACAAGACACATTATATAGACTATATACTCTGTTTTTATACACGTTAACAGGCCCAGTTGTCTTAGTAACAGTATATCTATCTATTCTTGTTCTTTTAGGCGTAAAGCAGATATGTTGACTGTAAAGGTGCTGTTATTTCAAAAAATCTATAATGCACAAATTAAAGCCAACAGTTAATTAGCTGTCGATCTATCTGTGGGCAAAGAAATTGCCTTCCTATGTGAGTTTGGTAGCTTATTTTTCAGTATTACAGTAATCTTTCAACAGTCCTTGGCAGGTGGGTCGTAAACACCAAGCTCATTATTCTTGAGGTCGCGACTCTAAAAGGTCAAGAACCATCGGCTCTGTCAGTCCAAAGTGCTGAACTTTGCACTTTGGCACTTTTGCGTAACTCCCGTCAGGCTTAGATGTACTTTTACTTTAAAGCCAAGTATAATCAATATTTTCATCATAACAGTGTGGGAGCTGCAGATTTAAATGTTTTGGGAGCTTAATAGTGGCTCATTGTTTAGCTGTAAAACAACTTCTAAGTAGATAAATCAACTTAAAAGGTGATAACATGTTGCTGTGTTCACAACTTATTAGTTGTTAGTAGTTAGTTATTGAAGATTTGACGACAGCACAGCATAACATGCTAATATGAGAAAGCTCAATGTACACCTGTATGACATACTTTACATACTACACATCTACATGTCATCCGCTGGAGGCTAACAAAGAACAACTCCTGGAAGTTGAGCCAAGGCTGAAAAGCTGAGTCTGACAGACTAAGTCTAAGTTGTCCTAAATACCCATAAAAAGGATACTAGAGTACCTCTAGTGGTATACCACCTCCCTATAATGTTACCTGAAGTGATCTTTGAATATTTAAAGGAAAAAATTAAATTAATCACTTATATGGAAACATATAATACTATTAAAATAAAAAATACTACAATATTTAGAATGAAAATGAACTATGAGATGGCTGAAATGTATTTTTTAAAGTAAGTTTTGCATTTCCTTTTTGTTATTTTGTGTCCATATTAGCTTGCTACATAGTCACAGTCATCCATGTAACAAATGCAAACATCCATGATAAGTTACAAGCTAAAATTGTGAAATAGTCAGGAAAGGTAAAATCAAATAATTCAAAAATCGCTTTAACAGGTTCAGTTTAGCAACAATACATAATCTTATTATTGGGAGTAAACTTGCCTCCTGTAGGTAAATGGGGTCACCTACAGTACAGTATTTTAACATCCGTCATGATGGTGATACTTTTTGAGGTGGTACACGGCATAACAAGTTTGAGAAACACTGATTTAAGTAATAACATGTCTCTGCCTTGGCACTGTCCTCAGTCACAGCTTTACATTTATTCCCCAGCAGTAAGACAAGACTAGTTTTCTGTATTTTTTCATTTAAAAAAAACAATTTTATTTTCAGATGTGTAATGAGCATTACAGCCTCAAGGGGCTGCTACCATGGCTTGTTGCTTTGGTAATTAAATCACAGTATTTAAATATAATTTTTCTTATCAAAAAGTGGTTTCATTTGATAAAGGTAGCTCTTTAGAGTAAGTGTGCAGAGTGTGTTAGCTACTAGCTTCTTATCTGTTCTCTGTTGGCTCCCTTTTTGGTGAATTATACCTGAATATAAAGATTCAGTCAGTTTTTCATGAAGGACCGGATACATTGTGAGACACTGTCAGCCCTCAGGGCCGGTCTGTCCTCTCCACTCCCCAGGTGGGTGCTGACTACCCTCCCGTCACTAGTTTGTGTGTACTCAGAGGACCACAGCCACCCCTCTCTGCTGCGGTCACTGTGCTGAAACCTAGACACCCTCTAGACCCCTGGAGCCTCTGTGCACCCGTACAGTTGTGAGAGGTCAGCCCCCCCATCCACCCTCCGTCCGTCACTGCCATCTCTTCCCCTTCCCTTCCCCTCCCTACCCTCAAACCAACCCCCCTCCTCCTTCATCCTCCGAGCTTCCACACCCTTCCTCACCCACCAACCCCCATCCTCACCATGCAGCTATCCCACTGCCCTGCCATCTCGCAGCATTCCGCGGGTCGTGCACACAGAGGCCTATTGTGTGTCCTGGTAGACGGCAGAAGGCAGTATACAGTCAGAGCACCGGAGAGAAAAAGGATGTGTAGAGCTGAAATGAACTCAGTATTCCTGCTGCTGTGCATTGATACAGACCTGCAGTTGTGAAGTTGCTCTGGTATTCAGTGACATTGCTGCAACTTTGCTTTAAAGAGAGCAGAGGAATGTTGAATGATTGCTCCACAGCTCTCAGCTGTGCTCTTGTTTCGAGATTTTACATCCTCAGCATTTGTAGGGGTGCTTTAAATGGCAGCAGTAATTTCTTCAGCATCTCTAGATTCATCTGGATTTCTGTTGTCCCACAGTGTTGCTTCATCCGTCGAGCCACATTCAACCGATCTTTGTAGTCTCTAGTTTCTTTCTTTCTTTCGTACACCTATATATGATTTCAGGGTGGTTTGCTTTCTCTAGCTATTTTTGTGTACCCAAGTCTTGCTTATTTTCCAAGAGAAACTATTATAGCCTACCTATGTTGACATCTGTAATATAAAGGGCTCTCAGTCATTCACCAAAGTTAAAGCTTCTTCCAACAGAAGTGCAGCTTTGTCTTTTTTTCCCTACGTGACACAGCAATGACGACTTGACCTGACACAACAAACTAGACACCGTGTTAGAGCAGAATAGCACTCTATTGTTCAAAGGCCACAGATTATTGATTCAGCTGGGTAACTAGCTGTTTAAATTCCTGAAATGTTTTCGTCGCTTGACACCTCAGCACATTAAGCCCTGTTAAACCTGAAATGACTAAAACCAGAAGACTATATCAAACCAAGACCAAACTGTGCTGATCTGAGCTATGATTATCACTCTTTATAGTTACAGAGCACCAACAGGAGATGTCTATTAGTTTCAGCAATCTGATTTTAGTCGATGTTGACTTAAACGTTATTTCAGTACACCAAACGGCTCATATACCTGGTAGACGGAGGGCTAAGATGGTGGATTCAGATCTTTCTTTCCTGTATGTGGAATGAGGGGGGCTCTCCAGAAGGTCGTGACCCTGGAATTACTGTGCCTCCCCTCGTGACAAAGACCCCCTTTCAATCCCACTCACCTGGGCCTATCTAAAGAGAAGTACATGATAAAGATCACACAGACGTTTCATCACCATTCTGGCTCAGCTTCACAATAGATAATTCTGGCATATATGTGCTATTTTGTCAGGAATGTTGCTATGAGAGCAAATAAATCCTGTTACAGACCTAGTGGACAATTAAACCATATATATGAGCAAGTGATATACCGACATGACCATCATTTTTAAATGCTGAATGTGGGAATCTAGCTCAGGGGAAATTTTGTTTTTTTGTTTGCCACTCTAGGATTGTTTTAACTGGGTCTCACAACCTCTTGTCAATGGTCTTTGTCGAAACAGACAACGCTCTCAGAAAGTTTAACTGCAATGTGAACACGACATAACTGCACAGTTGATTCTTCAGCCCAACACTTTAGGGTTGTCCATGGTCTGCAGATGAATCCATAATCCAAGAAACTAGACCGAAACAAACAGCTCCAATGACCTAGTTGAGTTCCCAAAACTGGAGAGTTTAAGTGAAAGTGGTATTTCCTTATTCTAGAGAAACACCACCATGTCTCTGAAATAAGTCTGACAGGATTTCCATCTTAGTTCTACAGCTATTTGAGGAGTTTAATCCCATAATGCTTTTGTTTTATTGGTCCATATTTGACTTTGCAGGTTAATTTTAGATGTTTTTTGAGTTCCAGCTCTGATTTTGGAGAAGTATAACCTAGGAAAGAGCAAAACATTTATTTTATTAAATTAAATATTTGTCATTATAATAGTTATAGAAAGTTGTTCTACCACTTTTCTCTGAGATATTGAATTCACTGACACGGTGACATGTGTTTGAGCCAGAGCTTGACCTATGCTCCTCTGCTCATAGCTCCCTTTTTAATGTGAAAGTGAAGGTGCATCTCTTGGCCAGGCCAGGCTAAGCAGGTCAAGGGAGGAAGGAGGGCTTGAGTTAAAAAAAATCCCTGGGAGAGTAGATGCTGCTGAATTGAGGGGAGGGAGATGAGGTTCGGGTTTCAGCCTGACAGGGGGTCTGGGGGAAGGACTGGTATTTTGGAATATACGAAGATCCATACAAGGCACAGTGGACATAAAACCGCGGTGCTTGCCCTGACGCGGTGGGTGCAGAGTGCCAGCTGGGGCCCCGCGTTGGATTCCACTTAGATTTTGGAGGGTTTGACTGCATGGTGCAATAAGTCTCTGGGAACACACACTTCACACAACTCTGACTGAAAGCCTGGTCTTGTCCGTCGCTTCAATTCTCACCCAAGCTCCTGCATGTCTAATATTTAGACATGTTCAGCTTTGTGGACTCAAGGACTGTTCTGCTACTTGTAGCATCCCAAGTTGTTTTACTATCCGTGGTCAGATGTCAGGAGGAGGATGACCGTAAGTTGCACTGTTTTTCTTGACTTTTTGCCTTTTATATGCATAAAAATGTGGGTTGTTACTGTGATGACATTATTTTGGTTGCCTTCTCAATCTTCTCTATTTGATGTTTCAGAAGAATAGTGGAACACAAATCAAATGCCAGTGGTGTGATGTCAAATGAAGAGCACAGATTTTTTTGCTATGATATTAATGTTACCTGCTCTTTACAAAGATATAGTTGTCAGTGTATAACGTCAAGCAGGCTATCAATGGTCTTACCAAGTTAGTCTGCCCTTTTCTTTCTATAGGATAGGTGAGGCTGTCAAGGCACATCTGTCTGGGATGGAGGACCAGGTGAACAAGTGTCTGCTTGTCCTCACCTGGATCCTGCAGCTCAGCCTCTCCTGCTGTATTTACTCGTACTGAAAGTCTAAAATCTGCTTAACGAAACATATCAAACGCCTTTGAGTGACTTTTTTCTACCATTATTATGTAGCAGAAACACTGTAGTCTGTAGATTCTCATACAAACTTTCTTGAAAATAGGTCTTCAGCAAACTGGAGAAAATCTGTAAACCTCACCTACAGGATTAGGCTAGAGCAGAATCAGGCTTTTCATGATGTGAAGTGACAGGGTCAGACTGGGCTTGACCCCAGACTAGCAGGCTCAAAGGGTAGCAGGAAAGGAGTAGGACAGAGGACAGGGTGCACAGCAGGTAGTCCAACAGACGATGGACACATAGTTGTATTAATAGCAAGATGGACTTACATTCAAGTCTCCCTTGAAGCATTTATCAACTTTTAGCATAAACTCATAAACTGTAAAAAAAAAAAAAAAAAAAAAAAAAAAAAAAAAAAAAAAAAAAAAAAAAAAAAAACTGCCTTGTAACAAGTATGTGCTAAGCATTGCTTTCACAAATATGCTTAAAAAACAAATAACAAGAATTAGTAGGCCCGGTCTTAAGCTGTATAAATTAAACAAATCACCCATTCTTAATTCCCCAATGTGTTTGCACTAGTGCTTGACACAGCTATGGGATCCAGATGGAGAAATTTAGAAGGACCACCGTGTTTACTTAAGGCAGCAGCTTGTCAATTGGGCACAGTATTCTTGTAAGAGAGGTTCATTCATACGAGCAGGAGGGCAGGCCTGCAGGTTAAATATACTCAGGCAACGTCGTGAAATACCTCAACTAGGTCTTCAGACAACAACCGTTAACTGTGGCTCTTGTTGACATTACATTTTATGCTTGCTATAAATTCCCCCGTATGATAACATGGAACATTTTTCTTGTCTGCTTCAGGTTATTTTTAAAACTTTAAAACTGTAAATTATAGCTGTGCTCCACAGTTAGTGATAGTGTATTTTTGGGTCAAAGTGACACCTGTTCATCAGCATCAAAGGCTACTTACTGCCTATTCATTAACGTCATGCAGTCACACCCTTATTACTTAGTCATATGTTATGATGTTTTTGTTTAGTTTGCACTGTTTGATAAAGTGTTCAGAGCTTTTATTTGATACAGGTTAACTTTTATCCTTCTCCTTCTTCCTTCAACGTCCCTCCCCTTCATTGACTCCATCTTACCCCCATGCTGCTACTCCTCCTCCTACTTCCTTGCCTACTTCCCCTTTCATCCTCTTGTTCCCTCCTCTCTTTTAACAATATCTGCTATCAAACTCACAACACTGTACAAACTGCAATACCTTTCCCCTATCTTCTAATTCTCTCTCAAACCAACCTTTCTGTCTCATTGCTCCAATTCCTCCTCCTCCTCCTCCTCCTCCTCCTCCTCTGTCCTGACCTGCCACGCACCCCCTGCTGGCCACCACAGAGGAGGCAGGTGGCTGCATCCAGGACGGCCATCAGTATAATGATAAGGATGTTTGGAAGCCCGAGCCGTGTCGTATCTGTGTGTGCGACAGCGGATCGGTTCTGTGTGATGAGATAATCTGCGAGGAGATCAAAGAGTGTGCCAACCCTATCATCCCATCTGGAGAGTGCTGTCCCATCTGCCCTGCTGATGCCAGTGCCCCCATTGGTTGTAATTTATTTATTCACATACCCATAAATAAATTACTCTTCTAGCTTGCATTTACCTCACCCTGGCTAACACTTTGGAACAGGGAACTGCCTCAGGATGAAGAAGTATTCAGCCTGATCAGAGCTGCTGATTACAGTATCTAGATTTTTCTCTAAAACATTTTAATGTTATGATTTGGTTTTAGTCAGTAACATTAGTTTACTCAATCAGCACCTGATGTTTCCTTTTCCAAAGTGGCCCTCTACATGCGTAGTTTGAATGGAGACCAGAACAACGATACCAGGATGATCTCATTCACCTCGATGAGGAATTAGATGGATCCTGGAACATGTTGTCTGGTTCTCAGACGCTTCTGCTCATTTTAACTCATGACTAAGATGAAGCTTACGTCCATACTGAGCCTAAACACATTTATTTATTTGACCCATTTGGAGGTCTTTCAGAAGGGGGCCCAAGGTTTGCCCAACCCTTTATCTATGAGGCCAGACCAGTAAAAGGTTAAAGGCCTTGTAAAGAACCACTGTATTCCTGTGGTGTCTTCAGAGACCTCATGTTATGACAATTGCAACGATTTCACAGATTTGTCAAATTAAAATTAACTAGAGAGAATATGTGTTTTTAATTTCATCAATATAAACAACATCTGAGTTCCTGCTCAGTTTGATCAGTTTAAGATCACTTAAATATAAAATAATTCCCCCCAAACTCTAAATTCTGTGATGTCCACTTGACACCAGTAGTTACAGTTTGCTTACCTTTCACATTTTACTTTAATGATTGGATATATCATCTCATAGTCCATGCCTGCTTCTGCTTCATCCCTCTCTCTCACCATTAATATAATCTGGATGGGTTCTCTGCCTTTTAGTTTGGTGAATGGTATTTGATCACTCTAGCATCATTAGATTTCGTTACAGGTCTCTTTTCCTAAGAATCACAGACTAGAACTCAGATCAATGAAATGCCTGACATGTTTACCATTTTTAATGTTTTGTTATGTTTCTTCTTCTCCATTCATCTATCTGCAACATCAGAGACGATTGGCGCCAAGGTGAGGCAGGGGTTTGTGGGAAAACACTGATATTTATTCACTCAAAAGTAACACTTTGAAAACAACACAAAACTACTTTTCTTGTAAAAATCTGGAGCATTAATTAGTTTGGCTCCTCGTTAAGTGTTTCAGGCAACTGATATCACTTCTTTCTTTTATCCATCAGGGCCAGAAAGGTGAACCAGGAGATATTGCTGATGTAAGTATGAAGTATATCCTCTGCAGTCATCATACTGAAGTAAACCTGAAATAATTGAAAACTTAAACTCTAAACTGCCTTATACCCAAACTCATTTTTGCCCAGAGCGTTAACAACTGGTAAAAGAAACTTTCTTGCCTTCTTTTTCTTTTATTTTAAATTAAATGTCCAAAATTTTCCCGTATAATCACCTAAACAGTACACATATTTCTCAAGACCATCCTTTATTGAATTGAACATCTCTCTCTTGATTTAGTTATCCACAAAGTTCCTTTGTTTTGTCAGTTTTTAATTAATCGATTAGCCCAAATTTTCTTGAGTTTTAAACACTTTTGATAAGAGCGGCAATTACTCGCTGATAAGAGGCTAACTACAACGTCCAACAATCCCTCGTTGAACTTTCTATTATATGAGGAAGAACCCTGCATTCCTCGGACATAATGAACCCAATCAAATCCTCTTATACCCACTCAGCAACTTTGCTGCAAGTATACATGTCAGGTGAACAAAGCCGGTCAAATTAGAGGTTAAGAGGAGGTGAAGTTTTTAACAAAACATATCCTGTCAAATGAAATCCTCATCAGATTGTGTTTTTTAACTCCTTCAAAGTTGGAATGTTCTTCTTTAATTTTAGCTGATCCCAAACTGCAACATGAAAGATTGGACTTGTAATAAAGAGTCATTTATGACAACTTTCTTTTTGGCTTTCTGCAGGTTGTAGGACCACAAGGACCACCAGGGCCTATGGTAAATATTATACATATTTATTCATTTTATTGACATTTAAAAAAATTCAAATCTCTTTTCTTATCCAAGCATTGCTTGATGAGGTTGTTTGATGGTGCATGATAATACCATTCTAGCTCTGAATTGGAGTTTTAACCATCCTGGAAATCTATTCTGAGACATTTCTGTGTTTTTGCAGGGACCCCCAGGTGAGCAGGGATCACGTGGAGAAGCTGGCGCTAAGGGTGATAAGGTACGAGACAACAAACTGAAAAACAGCCAACAAATATTAGTTCAAGCAACTGAACAAAATTCTATATGTAGTTTGAGATTACAGTGATACTACTCGAGCATAGAAACATCTAAATCTAATCATCATGCAACAGACATGTGACAACAAACCAATCTAACAAATAATAATCTGAGAAAACAGCTTCATGCACCTGTGCCTCACCTGAGGGAAGTGCTATGCTGCGTCTCTGTGTAATACAATCACAATAATTCTGAGAAAATAACCCTTACTCTTTTTCCCTAGGGAAATCCTGGACCTCGCGGAAGAGATGGTGAGCCTGGCACCCCTGGAAACCCCGGACCCCCCGGCCCACCTGGACCACCAGGGCTTGGAGGGGTGAGTCATGGCAGCACTTCTGTAACACAAACAAGAATAGAGCAAATCCTTCCAACCAAAGTCCCAACACCACAGTTGTACTACCATATCACATTTAACACGGTGATAAAAATCAGCTTGGTTAATCATGAGATATAAATATGAGACGAGAGCCTCACTGTCTTTACCTAAATGCTAAATGCTAAACTAAATGCTTTGTTTGCTCTATTGAATTGAACTGATGATCCATACATGGAAACATGGATTTTTTTTTTTATTCAAAGAAGAATCGACTGTCTCAAATAGACTACAGTATTCTTCAGAAATATGACGGGTAAAAACTGTGCTTTTATCCAGCAAGGAGCAGGTGCAGGTTAACTGAACTATCATTAAATCAGCAGTTTAGCTCATGTTGTTTATGTGTGTGTAATAGCACAGGCAGAATAAAGTTCATAAACTGTCACTCAGTCTTTGTCTGTTTTGTGTTTTTACAGAACTTTGCTGCTCAGATGGCTGGAGGTTTCGATGAGAAGGCAGGAGGTGCTCAAATGGGTGTGATGCAAGGACCAATGGTAAGCAGCACTGTGTACAGTGGGTTTACCTTACAATAAGAGTCTGTGTATGTTGTGTGTGTGTGTTTTTAAATGTTCACAGAAATGATTGCACTGCTGCCACCTTGTGGTTCAGTAGTTTCACTTCAACACAGAGATTTCAAAGGACTTTTTTTCATGTCATGTGTGAGGTTTGACAATGCATTGGAGCAGAAGTTTGCATTTATTTAAAAAGAGTATGTTGGAGTATGAACTACATTAAGACATCATATTTAAGAGATATATTATAATTTAGAAAATACTTTGGAACTTTGAAAAACATCCAAAGTTTTTTTTTAAGAGGATTGCAACTCTAAAAACATTTTCATCTTTTAAATGTCTGAGACCAAAATGGAGTTTTCACACTCTGATCACTCTCAATAGCTGTGATGAAAACAGTATTCAAGCTACCTGTGAAATTTGATTCATTTGTCACATTATGTGTTAAAGAAAATGATCTTGTGTTTCTTTTGCAGGGACCTATGGGCCCTCGTGGTCCCCCTGGACCAACTGGAGCTCCTGTGAGTATATTCATTACAGCATTACATTGTTATATGATTGATCAACATAATCAAACAGCTAATGTAGATATATATCGAGAACAACTGTTGGCATAAATGAATGAATCCCTAATGCTTTGCTTTGTCATTTGCATCTACAGGGACCACAAGGATTCCAGGGTGCCCCTGGAGAGGCTGGAGAGCCTGGTCCAGCTGTAAGTATTATGCCAGAATGCATCTTTGCACCCAGCAGACTTCAGACTGGACCTTTACTTTAAGAAATAATAGAAATAGAAATAGAAGCAAGTTCATAATGCTCTGAAAATCAATGATATCATCATCAAATGTTGCAGCTACATCTTTGGTTCAGCAGCATGAAAGTCTTTGGAGCAATTCGATAACTGTCATTGATGGTTTATCATTGTTTGTTCATATAACAGGGATCAATGGGACCTCGTGGACCACCTGGACCTTCTGGAAAACCTGGAAGCGATGTAAGTGTCAAGGCTTTATCTTCATATGAAAGCCACAACTCATTAAAACAGCACAAAACCCCTAAACACCAAGCTGAGGTCAAAGGTCGAAAGAAACCACAATTATGAGTGAGACCATTTATGATAAAAAGTTTTCTCTTGTTCTCTTATGCTGCCAATAACCATATTTCACTTTATGGCATTAATATTATTTCTCAGTGATGTTACAGTCACACACACACACATACACACATACACACACACACGCACACACACACGTGCGCGCTCTAAACCACATTTAGCACCAGGGGGCGCCGGTACACTCTACACTCAACAACACTGCTGAAAATGATGACTGCACAAAACACAGGCTGCATATGCGCATATAGTACAGCTACTCTACACACTCAACAAATAACTTATCCACTTCCTGTTTGTTTGCAGGGTGAGGCTGGCAAACCTGGAAAATCTGGTGAGCGTGGACCTGCAGGGCCTCAGGTGAGCATTGATTAATTATTTCATCCGTCGGTTACTCCAAGAGTACGCCACATGTCAAAGTCAAGAGAAGAAAATAGAGATGAGTATTCCTCATGTAGATATTTTGTATTTCAGGGAGCTCGTGGCTTCCCTGGAACTCCTGGACTTCCTGGAATCAAAGGACACAGAGTGAGTGTTTCAAGAAGCAGGATAACTAACTGTTTAATATTCACAGACTTGTAGCGTTCATTACACCTGAGGATTTTCTGTGAGTCCTGATGAGCCCTGTCACGTTTCTCTCTAGGGTCACCCTGGTCTGGATGGAGCTAAGGGAGAAACTGGTGCTGCAGGAGCCAAGGTAAGACAGATTATTTAAAAAAATACAGATTTTCATTGTTTTCTGCATACTTTTTCTACATTTTCTGATTTCTCTTCCTCTCAGGGTGAGTCTGGTTCTGCCGGAGAAAACGGTGCCCCTGGACCGATGGTGAGTCTGCCACATTATTCTGGGTTTTTCTAACATAATGTAGCAACAGAATGGGATGCTAGAGAAGATAATAGGTTAATAAATTCAAGTTATGTCTTTCATATTAATCCAAATAAACTGATCAATTGCATCCTGTGTAATAGGGCCCACGTGGTCTGCCTGGTGAGAGAGGACGTTCTGGAGCTGCTGGAGCTGCAGTGAGTAACTTCAATCCACTGAGCATCAATATATATATATATATATATATATATATATATATATACACATATTTATATTGTGATGCATGTTACAACTCTGAATCCTATACACAACTCACTATCCTGTCCTTCTACTCCTCAGGGTGCCCGTGGAAATGATGGTTTGCCTGGTCCTGCTGGTCCACCTGTACGTATCATACTTTACATCCATTTCATCCAATTGATTTTTCCTTTCCTTTGACGTTATTGGCTTTGATAACACAGTAACAAAGTGATGAGACATGAACCCTAACCTGCAGATTTTTGTTCTGTCTACAGGGGCCTGTTGGTCCTGCTGGAGCTCCCGGTTTCCCAGGATCCCCAGGAGCCAAGGTTTGTCCAGATCACATCAGCTTCAAACATTATTTTCCTGTAGCAGATTTTATGTGGTGAAGTAAAGAGGCTGGTGGGTCTCTTCTTGAATCATTTGTGGTTAACTTCATCTTCAGTTTCTATTTTATCACTCAGTGAATTCTCCCTGAAGTACTTTGGGTCTGTTTATCACTCTTCATTCAGGCTGGTTGGAATAAAAATTCCTTTTCTTGTAGTTAGACTTAGACTGCACTTTACTGATCCCTTTGGGATGACTCCCTCAAGGAAATTGAATCAATATTCATATCAACAGCTGCTAGTTTTCATTAACAAAGTCTTCAGTCTTTTCAAGAAAGAAAAATATGCATTTAATGGTTATGTCATTTTATATTGACATGCTTAGAATAAAGATTTAGATTAAATTTAATTAAACATAACAGGTGCCAAGCACACCATCCTCTTAAGCTGTTCACAGGTAAATGAAATGTATGTTACTTTTCTTCCACCTGTGAATAATAGATTTATTGTGTCCTGTCAGGGAGAAGCTGGTCCTACTGGAGCCCGTGGAGCTGAAGGAGCACAGGGACCCCGCGGAGAGGCCGGTACCCCAGGATCTCCTGGACCTGCCGGAGCATCGGTTCGTTTGTCATCTTTTTCTGATTTACTCAAACAGCAGCACTGTTCATACACTATGTTTGTTATTCATTCATTTATTGTCTACACAGTGTGATGCATTGCTTCTTCTTCTCTGTCTTCTCTGTGCAGGGTAACCCCGGTACTGATGGTATTCCCGGAGCTAAAGGATCTGCTGTAAGTCCACTCTCTGTACTTTAATTTTAGAGCCCTCTATTACTATGTGTTTCTTTATAATTCATATCGTTACTGTGTTACTTTGTTCTGATGTTGTTGTTGTTCCTTTCTTCCTTGAAGGGTGCTTCTGGTATTGCTGGTGCTCCTGGATTCCCCGGCCCCCGTGGGCCACCTGGACCACAGGGAGCTACAGGACCTCTGGGGCCAAAGGGACAGTCTGTAAGTCACTTTGGGACTAATACTCTGTACACTTTGGGATTAATACTTGTATATACTATGATTATTTATTGTTGTGGCTGTCTTTTTTCTTGCCATGTTTAGGGAGACCCTGGTATTCCTGGATTCAAAGGTGAAGCTGGACCCAAAGGAGAGCTTGTGAGTTACTCACTTTTAACTTAATATATACCATAACCACTGTGAAACCTCTTTGATAATTAGACTACAGAGAAGATTTACTGACATATCTTAATTTCCCTCAGGGCCCCGCTGGTCCTCAAGGTGCCCCTGGCCCTGCCGGTGAAGAAGGAAAGAGAGGTGCCAGAGGAGAGCCTGGAGCTGCTGGACCACTCGGACCTCCAGGAGAGAGAGTAAGTACTCAGGATTTACAGTTAACACTGGTAAAAGTGAAATTGTAAATTACTTGTTGCTATTTTATGCACAATTTAATAATATCTATCTCTGTGATTCTTTTCAGGGAGCTCCTGGTAACCGTGGTTTCCCAGGTCAGGATGGTCTTGCTGGTGCTAAGGTGAGTCCTTTAAAAATCAGAACTGGTATCTGTTCACTGACACCATAAACATAAATACATAACTAGCTGCCATATTTCTACCAGATTGATATTTAACTGGCCTCCTTGTGTCTCATCTTCTCCAGGGTGCCCCTGGTGATCGCGGTGTTGCTGGTGCTGCCGGGCCTAAAGGAGCTACTGGAGACCCCGGACGCACAGGAGAGTCTGGCCTCCCTGGAGCCAGAGTGAGTCCTTCCTCTTCACTCATTACCAACCCAGAATCAGTCAGACAGTGTTGCTCACATATCTCAAACCAGATGGATATTTACTGTAGATAGTTTGATCTGATTTGATTTTGTGTAATGGGGAGAAGAGTCCCATTTTTTCGGATGATGCTGACAATCTCTCTGATTTTCATAGGGTCTTACTGGTCGTCCCGGAGATGCTGGACCTCAAGGCAAAGTTGGACCCTCTGTGAGTACAGTATTAGTTCTTAGATATTGCTCCTAGTCATGCTTATGAAAGACTGCAGGAGTTCAGGAGTAAATCTGAAATAATAGAAGGTGTTTAAAAGGAAGTTTGGATATGTTGGTGTTGATGATGGTTTCCCAGTAGCATTTTAACATAAAAACAGCACTTTAAAATATGACACAACTGCTGCTCGTGCACTTAAAAACATAGAAAATGTCAAGCACAACACTAAATTCACAAGACTATAGATTGTAGTGTGTGTAGAGGACAGTTAACATCTATTGTAAAAGCTTTTTATACTTGAGAAGCCCTTTTTTGTAAGCATAGTGTGTGACCACACACAAACTTCAGCTCCCAGGATAATATCCATAAATTTCTGTGTTTCTGTACTGATTGTGATTTTTACCTTGTGCCTTTGACAGGGTGCTGCTGGTGAGGACGGTCGCCCCGGCCCACCTGGTCCTCAGGGAGCTCGTGGACAGCCAGGAGTGATGGGATTCCCTGGACCAAAAGGAGCCAATGTGAGTTTTAATGAACACTAGAGAGATCTTCAATATTACAGACAAACGTGTTCATATAGTGTAATAAAAACCTGATAATATGCAATTAAAATACATCCATGTCTAGATTGGACAAATCAGTGATACAAGTATTACTACTACTCATTTACCTCCAACTAAAGAGACTCTCTGTGGATCATTTACTGTGATTTCTCTTCAACAGGGCGAACCTGGAAAACCAGGAGAGAAGGGTCTTGTGGGTCGTCCTGGACTGAGAGTGAGTACATTTTCTACATTAATACTTTACGTTATATCCCATCATCCCAAATAGATTAATCATTTTTTGTCTCCAGATCACTTTTTAATTATTTGAATTCTCTTCTCTGAACAGGGTCTGCCTGGAAAAGATGGTGAGACTGGACCTGGTGGACCTTCTGGCCCTGCTGTGAGTATTTCGGAGATACATCGATCACTCAGCTGTTTTCACTTGCTGCTTGTCCTCGACTCATCACCTGTGTTTGGGTCTATCATAGGGACCTGCTGGAGAGAGAGGTGAACAAGGACAGCCCGGACCTTCTGGCTTCCAGGTGAGTTTATTTTCTCATAGCACACACACACACCATCCTGGAAAACAAAACATTGAATACAATCTCTCCAAAGTTCAAACTACCTACTGCAAAGTGTTGCACATATAATCACCCTAGAGTCATTTATTCAGGGAAACAGCAGCAGCCCTATATGTAATGTCCTAGTCTATATTTACAGATATCATGTAATTAATCCCTTTGCTGTTGTTGGACAGGGTCTGCCTGGACCAGCTGGTGCCCCTGGAGAGTCTGGAAAACCTGGAGACCAGGTGAGTGTTTACCTGTTACTTGGGATTTGTTGCATCTGTAACAACCTTCTGGAATCAAACTAAGTATCCTAGAGTGTGTACAGTACCACCTACTCGACAGATGGTGGTATCCCTTTGGGAGTAATAAAATATTCTTTGTCTGTTTGCTAAGGGTACGAACCTAAATCTAATCTTACTTTTTGTATTTCATTTCTGAGCCCAGAAAAATGACTCCTGTCACATTGAAACATTCTGTATTAAAGTTATATTTAGTCGTAATATTATTCATCTTGGCTATTTATACTAGGACTGACAATGAAAGCTAAACAGAAGTGTTATAATACAGATGTTCAGATGTGAAATAATAAATAAAACAGAAATAAAACTGTGTCTTTTCTTCTGCAGGGAGTTCCTGGAGAGGGCGGAGCTCCTGGTGCTGTTGGACCTAGAGTGAGTTTCCATGTTAAAGCTTCATGTAATACACACATAGCCCGTGACACATGGTTCATACATGTACAATATACAGTTTCTCATTTTTTTTCCTATTAATCGGTGTCTTCTGTTTTCTAACAGGGAGAACGTGGTTTCCCCGGAGAGAGGGGTGGTGCTGGTGCTCAGGGTCTTCAGGGACCTCGTGGACTTCCTGGAACACCCGGAAGTGATGGACCCAAGGTCAGTGGATGACTTTGAGACAGATTTTGTGGTTAGATTCAAATAGCTGCTTAGCTGCCTTTCTTACTGATCAATGCATCATCTTAATCTAAAGCTATACGACTGCATTTACAAATTCCCAATGTGCAGCTTAAAAGAACCAAATCTGAGTCAGTTGGATTTATGTTTGTATCTATCCAATTTAATGATAAAAAGAACAGCATGATTATTTATCTTTCTATCACTTAGGATTTTATTGATACGGATGGCTGACTTCCTGGAGTCTCTGCTGGTTGCCTGGCAACCTCACAGTGCCAACCAGACTCCAGGAAGTTACTGTGACCAGCCAAGAGATAGTCCGTCACATAAGCCCCTGTAAAACACGATGTTTTTAACACTCACACTGATTTGTGTAGGGATTAAATAAACAACATATGGCATGTGACTCAGTGAGCTTTAGATGTGCTGGTAGGCAAATTTTATTACATTTCAGAGAGCAAAGCCAGGATAGATGTTTCCCCTTGCTGCAGCCTGTAGCTTCATATTTACTGTATGGACGTAAGAGTGGTACTGAATCTTGGAACTGAAATTGATTAATTTAAATATGAAGAAATCTGAATGTGTTGAACAAGAAACTGCCTTTTCTGAGAAATTATGACGTATTGTGTCATTTATTATGACGTACTGTGTCCTCACTCAGGCTCAGTTAGTTCATAGGAAACTAGTAGACATGAAATAATTTGACTGACCAGTTATTTTCCAACTCTAACTCAGGGAGCCATTGGACCAGCTGGTGCTGGTGGACCCCAGGGACCCCCTGGCCTGCAGGGTATGCCCGGAGAGAGAGGAACTGGTGGTATCCCAGGACCCAAGGGAGACAGAGTGAGTGAAGAGATTTCTTTAGAAGTAGTCCAAATGGACACTTATTTTAATATTATGAATATCATGAATGAAAAGGTACATTTAATGAAGAAAATGTAATGTAATGTAATTTTATCTTCCTGTGCAATTAACATGCATCCATCCTCTTTGTCCTACAGGGTGACAACGGACAGAAAGGACCTGAGGGAGCTCCTGGAAAGGACGGTGCTAGAGTGAGTTCAACAGTCATAAAAAAAAAACATTCAATCACATCCAAACTCTTTTCCCTTCCTCTAATCTCTCCATCCTTCTCTTCCCTCAGGGTTTGACTGGTCCCATTGGTCCTCCTGGCCCATCTGGACCCAACGGTGCCAAGGTGAGAAAAACTGTGTTACCCTTTAGATTGTTCAAGAGAAATATTATCAGTTGAGTCTGGATGTAACTAGATGTCACTGATGTGTGTGTGTATTAACTTTTGTACAGTTCGTTTGTTATTTTGGTTGGTTTGACTAACTGGTTCTCTCTCTCCATCTATCCAGGGTGAGACTGGACTTGTTGGCCCTACTGGTGCTTCTGGCGCTCGTGGTGCTCCTGTAAGTACCTCTTTTTGTCATATGCACAGTAACCAGTACACAGCAGAGTTGATCAGCTGGTTCTGGTGTGTGTCTGGGACTGTAATAATGAATCCCCTTCTTAATAAAATATCTAGCTGCAGACAGAAGATTTCAAATGAAACAGCTTTCCCTGGATAGAGTATGATGCATTTTCTCACAAATGAATAGCATTACAATAACAAGGGGGTCACTTAGCTGTGTAGAGACATCATAAACTCACATGAGACAGGACTATGAGTTTTTTTTCCTCTTTCAATTCATAATGTAAAAGAAGCTGTTTGACCTTTGAAAAACTGTTTTTATATGACTTGAATCGATGCTTACAATCAGACAAGGACTGGTGCTACTGTTGTCACTTTCAAGGTTGTCTGCAATGAGTAAGAGCAAAAGTGGTTGTGAATATGTAAGACGAATAGGATGATGACAGGATTTCACATTCTTCTGAGATGTACTACATATTTATTCATCTTATTTATCAACTTTATCATTAAACATTGTCCCTCTGTTGTTACTTATTAATGTTTAATATTCTTGTAAATGTTTGGGAGTGTTCTAAACATAGTGCTAACTGATCATAAAAACAGTATCAATCGATATCTCATCTCAGCTTGTCCTAACCTACACTCTCTTCTGTCTTCTTGCAGGGTGACCGTGGTGAGGTTGGTCCTCCTGGTCCTGCTGGCTTTGCTGGACCTCCTGTAAGTAATGTTACCACGATACATTCATAAATGGTTAATTAATTTTTCTTTTTCATCAACGTTCTGTCAATATTCATGTTCTGTTTAAAATATCCAGGGTGCAGATGGTCAGCCTGGTGCTAAGGGAGAGCTTGGTGAGACTGGACAGAAGGGAGAAGGTGGTGCTCCCGGACCTCAGGGACCATCTGGAGCTCCTGGACCCGTGGTAAGTCCTAGAACCAGATCTATATATTTTAGGTCAGATTTATGGTTCTTTAAAGTCACTGTTGTGTAATATCAACATGATTAATCATTGTTCCTCTTTTTAAGGGACCTACTGGTGTAACTGGACCTAAAGGAGCACGTGGTGCTCAGGGAGCTCCTGTAAGTATCTCCTATTTTTACTACAGTCCATCGCACAATACTCTTCAGATACAGACTATATGCATTACACGACATATACAGTGCATTTTTATCAGAGTGAAACAAATTATAAGTCAACAATCTTTATGTGCGTGAGTCAAGGAGTTTAGAGCTGAAACGTTTAGTTGATTAATTGATAAATCGATCCTCAGGTAATTAATTGCCAAATATTTTGATAATCCATCAGTGCTTTAAATCATCTTCTTCTTTGTGTTGTGTGATAAAGTAATAAAGCAGTCATTTGATGAAGGCTTGTCTGTCATCACAACTTTACCATCACCATATCGAGGGTAGCTGAGTTTGATATAATACATACAGTAAATAAAATTAAGTCCATTACAAGTTAATTTCCTGTAACTGCTTATCCTTATCAGCTGACATTGGTACACACTGGACAAATTGCTGTTCACCACAGGGTGGACACACAGAGACAAACAATCAGGAGACAAACACACCTACGGGCAATTTAGAGTGACCAATTAGCCTAATAAGTACATGTCTATGTGGGATGCAGCCACACAGGGAGAACATGCATACTCCACACAGAAAGGGCCCCAGTTCAAACCAGGCGACAGTGAGGCAACCGTGCTAACCACTGCATCTCTGTGCTGCCCAGAAGTTAATAATGTTTATAAAGGTCTATTAACATTAGCAAAGTTACAACAAAGTGAGCTCTAACAGTAAGGATTGCTGCAGGGATGCCTCTGATGAGCAGGTCATCCATCAGACAACAGTGACTCCATGTGTATGACCTGACATTTATTTTGTATGACCCAATATCACACACTGTGCAGCGTGTCATTGGGCTTTACAGGCGCACAGCGGCAAAAGTTTCAGACTCATCCTTAGATGAGGGAAAACCTCAGCACCTAAGAGAAAAAAGATGACGTCAGATGAATACACAGGCGGAGAACTGCACAATCAGCTCTGGCCTATATTCGCTGCATAGCAGACTTTTTTCACTGCAAACATTTTGACTAGAAAAACAAGTTTGTTTTCCATTTTATGGAGGTGACATGTGTGTGTAAAGTTTTTTTTTTTTTTTTTTTTTACTTTGGTATATTCACATACAGGGACAAGAGATGTTCCACAGATCAGACCTCTGTGAAATGAGATGCCTAATTTATCTTTGCTGAATCCTTCCTCATAACATCCTACACCTTAATTATTGATGAGAGAGTGATGGATATATCACAGGTTGGGTTTGTTTACTGAATTATTTTTATCTTTGACAGGGTGCTACTGGTTTCCCTGGTGCTGCTGGCAGAGTTGGATCTCCTGGCCCTAATGTGAGTGTTTCATTAATACCAAATACCAAGGAGGGAAATTAATTTAATGATTTGTGAGTGTGTTTCTGCTCTTACACACTGAAATTCTCTTGCTTTCCATCACAGGGTAACCCTGGCCCTGCTGGTCCTGCTGGAAGCGTTGGTAAAGATGGACCAAAGGGTGCTCGTGGTGATGCCGGACCCCCCGGAAGACAGGGAGACACTGGACTCCGTGGACCTGCTGGCACACCAGGAGAGAAGGGAGAGCCTGGAGAGGATGGACCACCTGTGAGTTTGATTTTTCACCCCACAAGAACCCATGAGTGCCTGTCTCTGAAGACATCCAGCCTCAGTCACCTGCTATATCATCCTCTTATTTAGAAATAAACTGAATGAAACATACACCTTACTCACATGTGAAGATGGTCTGTACACAAGAACATTTCACAACTTCTCTTTCCTGACTCTGTAGGGTGCTGATGGTCCTTCAGGTCCTCAGGGTCTAGGTGGATCTCGTGGTATTGTTGGTTTGCCTGGACAGCGTGGAGAGAGAGGCTTCCCTGGTCTCCCTGGACCTTCTGTAAGTCCTGTTGTCAATAGATGTACAAATATAAGTACTTTAGTTTCCATGTAAACTAAAAACATCATCTATTTTTACTGATTCGTCAAATAGAACTTAATCTTACTGTAAATTTGTCTTAGATTTTTCTTACCAGTACACAATTATTCTGTGCCTTCAGTGTCAAAGGAGCTGCTGAAATGAATGGCTAATATTTTCTTTGTGTTTAGGGAGAGCCTGGTAAACAAGGAGCTTCTGGTTCTTCTGGCGACCGTGGACCTCCTGGACCTGTTGGACCCCCTGGACTTACTGGACCTGCTGGAGAGACTGGAAGAGAGGTCAGAACTACACAATATGTTTGAAATCACAATGTCAAGACACATTTTCACTATACTTAGGATATAATACTGTCATGTTGATCTTTTAAATCAAATGAATGCCACATCATTAAAGATGTTTCTGTATTTTAGGGCACCCCTGGATCAGATGGACCTCCTGGTAGAGATGGAGCTCCTGGAGTCAAGGTCAGACTTCATCCTTGCATGAAAATCTGAATCACACAGCTTGACAGAAATCTACTAGATCAGCTAGTTTTCAGTTGTTATCATGAGTCATCACCTTGTGTCCTCATTTAGGGAGAGCGTGGTAACACCGGCCCTGCTGGCGCCCCTGGAGCTCCTGGTGCCCCTGGTGCCCCCGGACCTGTTGGACCCCTTGGCAAGCAGGGAGACAGAGGAGAGTCTGTAAGTAACACAGCACACTGTAGGGACCGGCAAAGGCATAAAGGGTCCAGACTCTGATTCATATGTGTAATGTTAGCATAAGGAAGTGCCGACACTATTGTTTCTTTCTTTAGGGTGCTCAAGGACCTGCAGGACCATCTGGACCCGCTGGCGCTAGAGGAATGGCTGTGAGTATAATCATCTGCAACTGCAACAATACCATTAAGTTTCTTAGATTTAGGTCACTAAAGGTGGTACACATATGCAGCCATGCATTTTAATATGTTTTAAACCTCCAGGGACCCCAAGGACCACGTGGAGACAAGGGAGAGGCTGGTGAGACTGGAGAGAGAGGACAGAAGGGTCACCGTGGATTCACTGGTCTGCAGGGTCTGCCCGGACCTCCCGTAAGTAATCCAAATCTAATAGTTCATCCATGCAGCACAATTTTCCATCTGTCCGTTCTGCTAACCAACCTGTCCTTATCTTTGTCCTGACAGGGTCCCGCTGGAGATGCTGGAGCTTCCGGACCTGCAGGACCAAATGGACCCAAGGTGAGAAAACTGAGCAAAAGCAAAGAGTGAAAGAAAGAGAAGAAAACTCTCAATCCATTTCATTCCTGCAGCTTTAACATCCTAGATATGTGATGTTAATTAAGGGCACAGGTTAGTCTTTTTGTAATTCTCCAATAACCTGACGAAGACGGGGACAGGGAAGGCCACGTTCTTTAATTACCCGCTGCTCTGATAAGATGGGCAGCTGAGGCATTTTGTAATTACTCTCTATGAGGAAAAAGAGGCAGACCGACAGGGAGCCACAATTTGTGAAACCACTCCTGCTGAGATCGGAAATTGACTTCAATATCTATTCTAGATTAGCTAAGCACTGGGCACGATAAGAAAAATGAAGGGAAATGTCACCATACAAATAATCTTCATGCATAATAAGGCAAAGGGTCTGAAGGTGGTTGGCGTAATGGAGAGAAACTGCTGGTACATTTGAATTTCTTTATCAGATTCTTTGTTCCTATTCAGACTACATGATGGATCTGAAATAAAGAAAACTCTTTGCTTTGAACAGAAAAATAAAGTCTGGTTTCATATTTACATGTTAGTATTTACTTTTAACACTCTACTATCTCTGTAGGGACCACCTGGACCAGCTGGACCTGCAGGCAAAGACGGATCAAATGGACAGGCTGGCCCCATTGGACCCCCTGGACCTCGTGGACGTTCTGGAGAAGCTGGTCCTGCTGTACGTAACATGTCTTAAAAATGAAATACTATATACTGTACTTTTTCAGTGCCTCTCTGATCTATTCCCTGATTTTGCTTTCCTTCAGGGTCCTCCTGGTAACGCTGGACCTCCTGGTCCTCCTGGTCCTCCCGGTCCTGGCATCGACATGTCTGCCTTCGCCGGTCTGGGTCAGACTGAGAAGTCCCCTGATCCTCTTAGGTACATGAGGGCTGATGAGGCCTCCAGCTCCCTGAGACAGCACGACGTGGAGGTCGACTCCACACTCAAGTCCCTCAACAACCAGATCGAGAACCTGCGCAGCCCTGACGGCACCCAGAAGAACCCTGCTCGCACCTGCAGAGACCTGAAACTGTGCCACCCTGAGTGGAAGAGCGGTAAGTAGGGAGAACTGGTTGTTACCAATTATTTGGGTTACACTCTGGGTGAAAAGAGAGCTGCTTATAATCTCACTTTGTCAAAATGATGGCCAAGAGTCTGTAGACAGTCTGGACATCTACAGACCGATGGTCTGATTGACTTGACATTTCCCTGAGCACATAGACTTTGGTGACTTCTCCTGGCATCACTCCACCCAACGCCAAAATCTAATCAGCCATGTTAAAACTTAAACGAATAGACCTGTTTGTGTGAATATGTTTTATTAATGTAAACTCTGAATAAGACATGGTACTTCTGGATCCAAGTGTTGAATTTCAGTGTTGTTGGTTACCTTGGGCTCCCATTCGATCATATGCTGATGACACTCTGCTCTACGTATATATATTATAGAAATTTGATATTGGTATGAGCCATTCAACAAATTTGTCTATTTCAGGCGTCACTCCTCATTAACCCACTTTTCTCATCTCTCCAGGTGACTACTTTGTTGATCCCAACCTTGGCAGCACAGCCGATGCCGTCAAGGTGTTCTGTAACATGGAGACTGGAGAGACCTGTGTCTACCCAAGCATTGCCAAGGTGCCACAGAAGAACTGGTGGACCAGCAAAAGCAAGGACCGCAAACATATCTGGTTCGGAGAGACCATGAATGGAGGATTCCACGTGAGTTTACTTTTACAGTGCAGCGCTTAACAACTCATCTTAAAAGATTTAACATGTTAATCAATTCCCCATCCTCTCCTCTGATTGTACAGTTCAGCTACGCTCAGGATGGTCCTGCTGCCAGCGCTGCCACTGTCCAGCTGAATTTCTTGAGGCTTCTGTCCACTGAAGCATCCCAGAACCTCACTTACCACTGCAAGAACAGCGTTGCCTACATGGATCAGGCCACAGGCAACCTGAAGAAGGCTTTGCTGCTGCAGGGCTCCAACGATGTGGAGATCCGGGCAGAGGGCAACAGTCGCTTCACATTCGGCGTGTTGGAGGATGGCTGCAAGGTGAGGGCAGACAGCTGCAAAACAGAGCTAGAAAAAAATCTCTCTTTAGTTTTTTTTATGTGTCTGATTGTTGTTGTATGTTAACGCATTTCTCTACTCTCAACCAACAGAAACATACAGGCCGGTGGGGCAAGACTGTCTTTGAGTACAAAACACAGAAAACCTCCCGTCTGCCAATCGTGGACATTGCTCCTATGGACATCGGAGGAGCGGATCAGGAGTTTGGTGTGGATGTAGGCGCAGTCTGCTTCTTGTAAAGTGGAATATCACAATGGCCCCCCAAAAAACACAGGAAATAAATAAACTCAACCATGAAACATTACACACACACTTCCACAATAAAGAAGACTGGAAATTATAAAAGAAAATTGATACTTTTTCTCTCACAACGAAGTGCTCTCCAAGTTGTACTCCCTGGATGTTAGCACTGAAGGGCACCGGCAATATCTGTACATCACACCAGCATTCTCTGTCAACCCGCTTCCTGAGATCCAGTCATGTTTCCCATGGCCGACTGTTGACGGGAATGAGTCAGAGCCAGGAGGAAGAGGGACCAAGCGAACAAGTTATGGAGAACAGAAACATGACTTGATGTCACTTATTTATTGTCTAACCTGAATGGGCAGAGTTGAGGTAGGACTGGACGGGTTTTCTTTGTAAGTAAAACAAGCCCCCTTTCCACTACAGAACAGCCGCACAACCTCTGTACCAGTCCTACTCCACCTCCCTCCCTGTTTCCCTCCTGACACACAAATACGGCATTTTGAATCAGTGTAGACAAAAATAAAATATTCTCAGTAAGTAAAATCCAATCCAGGTGCTCCAGGCCTGTCCATCGTGAGCGGGAGCAAAACCTTTACTGTGTATTATAAATCCTTGGTTCTATTGTTGTAAAAGTCTGTGTTTATAAACAACCAGATGGTTTTATATATATTTCCACATTATGTGTGTACATGTGTCTATATGCACACCAACACTTTTTGGAAAGTGAGGTTTCATTTGGGATGTATGTTTCAATGTCCTGTACCCCTTGACTGCCCATCAGAGGAAGGCCCAGTTCTCATCCAAAAAAAAAAAAATAATAATAATAATAATTTGTTTTGAAGAATTTGAGGGAAATTTGTTCTACTTTTTTATTGTAGTCATCCAGATTGTTTAAAGCTACCTCACGCTGAAAAACAAAGTGAAAATGTTGAGTTTAAAATCTGAGCTGACCAAAAATTAGCTTTCAGGTGGATCTAGGGCTGAATGGCCATCTTTGCTTTGGGTTGCTCTCTCTTCAGAAGGTGCTATGAGTTTCTGTAATTCAGTTTCCACCAAACGCTGCCCCACCCCCAACCCTAATTCCCACTAGCCTCACACAACACACTCACACTCCACCCTGGAGGAGGGGTGCAGTCGGGTTAAGACGGGAGACAAGGGGCTACTTTGGAGGCCTCCTCTGGAGTCCAGACCCCCCGAAAAAGCTGAACGCGGGACTCCAAGGACGGTTGCTCAAAAACAAACCAGGGTGGGTTGTCTCTGTGTGTGTGAGGGCGTGTACATTTTTTTGAATTAATTTTATTATGATCATTTTTGTTTTTATTTTGTTACACTTCTAATTGATGTAAATTGGAAAATAAAAGGAAAACCGAATTAAGAATGAAGTTGATTTTTAATTGAGTTTTGAATAAAAACAGAAATGGCGTGGGGACGTATTTCTTCTTTCAACAGAACCGCTCATGTGTGCTTAAATGTTTTTTTTTTTCTGTTCTACTTTTAATTTCATGAGGTCAGTTACTCTTTGACTGTGAGTGCATAGTCTGTGTGTGTGAGTGTGTGAACGCTTAAGACTGTGATGCAAGTGTGTATTTTGTTATGAGACAATCTCATAACAAGAAGGAACAAAAGTACTGTATTCGTTCTGCGGTTTCAGGGTGGGGCTGGACGTAGTTGGCTCCTGTTTTGTCTGAAATAATAGGCATAAATAAAGAACATTTTGTTGACTGGAATCAAGTATTTTGTAGAGTAACGATGCATTTCAGCAGCTGCATCACTTTATTTGTCTGTACTGTGGCCAGCTTCCTCTCTCCGGTCTGTCCTGAGCAATAAAAGCGTGACTTAACTCACAGCGACTAAACTAAAGGTTTGCTTTACATTTCCTACATAAACAGTCAAAAATACACCTGACTAAAACTATGCTAGTTATTCTAAATAACACAAAAGTTAAAATTATTGTTGAAGACTGGAAAAAAAACTTAATTAGATTATATCCATCCATTTTCCCAGGGGGGCTGAAGCCAATCCCAGCTGACTTTGGGCAACAGGCAGGGTACACCCAACTGGACAAGTCGCCAGTTTATCACAGGGCACACAGGGACAGTCATTCACATTCACACCTACGGGCAATTTAGTCACCAATTCACCTATTAAGTGCATGTCTTTGGACGGTGGGAGGAAGCTGGAGAACCACGCAGACGCGGGAAGACCCAGATGAGGTTCGAACCCCGGAACCTTCATGCTGTGAGGCGACACAAGTAGTCTAATACACTGCCTCAAGTAACGTCACTTGAGTCAGCATCAGCTGAAGACTACAAGTCTGAAAATTGAAAATCTGGGTGCGTTCAGTTGGAAAAAAGTGATCTGAGGTGCCCGTGGGGTGGGGCACATGTCCCATGTTTTGGGGTCAGATCCTTGATGCAGCAGAATGGGTTCGATTTCGGCACACAGCCCTTTGCTGCAAGTCATCCTTCAACTGTGTTATCCAATAAAGGCATAAAAAAGTCAGCCAAAAAGCAGGAAGTGAGCTCCTCATCTACGTTGAGGCTCATAACTCTGGGCTACATTAGATGCTTTTAGCATAACACACTTAAATTTGATTTCACGTCTACTACATGCTGAACTGTCACAAGTCACTGTGGCTCTGGAGGTAGAGCGGGTTGTCTGCTAATCAGATGAGTGGGGGTTCAATCCCTGGCTCCTCCATTCTGCATGTTAAACTGTCCTTGAGCAAGATACTGAACCCCAAAATACTCTCCAATGCGTATGAGATGTTAGCTCGCAAAAACTGAAGAGCACCTTTAGTGGTCAGAAGACTAGAACAGTCCATTACAATATATTATTTTAGCAATTAGTATACAAAATAAGCCCACTTAACTTTATACTGGAAACAGGAAATGATACATGTCACATTGGTTGTCACGCAAACTGTGACTTTGAAAAGATGCTGCCAAATAAAATTCACAGCGAGACATCAAAAATATTCTCCAGAAACTACATTTCTCCTACATTTCTTGCATTGTGGGAAAACTGTGTCTGACAGTGTAAACACATTACATACTAAAAACCTGCTTAGAATCAATATATTAATTTGGATTTGGTTTAGCTGCATTGACTTTTAACAAACTGTCCTTTGAGAGCTGGATAATGTGGAGACAAATCAGAAATAAATAATAGAATATTGAGAACTTTCTACACATTTATTGACAATCCATGATAACAACAATGACTTGAGTGTGTGACTGAGCGGCTGAGGGTCGGTCAAGAGATGAGCTCTGTGAAGAGCGACTGATTGGCAAAGTCTGCAGGCCTTGCTTGAGGGCGTGGCAGTGACGGACTTCCACTGAGGCCCAAATGCGGGACGCCAGCGCTCAAGAAGTAGAAAGGCACGTGGGTAATTCTTCCACTGGACCAACACTGAGAACAAAGAGAGAGAGAAGTGTTAGTTTGGAGGACATAGAAGGAGCAAGTAGAAGTTCAGGTTCACACACACACACACACACACACACACACACACACACACACACACACACACACACACACACACACACACACACACACACACACACACACCAGGAAGGACAGTATGGCTCAGAGTTATTTATTATTAGAACACATTTTTTCATTTAGAACACAATATGAGAGGAAGAAAATAGGAAGTTAAAGCGGTAAGACTGACCACAGTGAGCAGAGCACCGTGTTGGAAATTTGGGTGGAACTGCATGAGTCTCGGCTCTTCGCTGGGCTCCCCTTGGACAAAACCACTGAACACAGAAACACAAGAAATATTCAGTACAGGCAGATATATGTGTGGTAGAGCTACACAGGGAAATGCAACACTTCTGAGCTAATATATATGAATATATCTGATGCAAGCACACATAAACAAAAAAAAAGAAAGAAAAAAAAAAGGCACAAACCATGGCAAAAGCTCAAAAATGGGGCTGGTTCTGGTCTTAAACACGGCTATTATTGCAGGCCGGTCGGCTGCCTGAGGATCACCTGAAACCACAGAGAAGATGGAGAGAGAGAGACGAGTTATTTAAACTTTAACTATTAAAACGAAAAAAAAAAAAAACACAGATATAATACTGATTGGGTTCATCGAGGTGAACAGAAGAAACCTTTGAGAAGCACTGCGAGTCTCTCTCCTGTCGGGTCCCAGCATAAAGACTGGATCTCTCCACCAACACTGGCACACAAATGAAATAAAGGTGAGCGTATGAAGCGTTACATTCAGATACAAAGTCAAGCAGCAGTGAAGACTGCCTGCTGCAGGTTTGAGCTCATCACTGTTAATGATGTAGTTCAGCTAAAAGATGGCTAATTATGGATTTCATTCAGAGCTCTTACATGATGTCTCCATTTGGTGTGTTAAAGGTCGTCTCTGATAGGTCAGCCACCACTGCTGCTGCCTGTGGCCCCTTCGATGTGCATGTAGGTACGCCTGCTGAATGACAATCAGATCATACAGGTCAACTTCTGCTACAAAATGCTAAATCGCTTTAACACATCAAGTTACACCGGTTATCAAAACTCTTTAAAAAGGTGGGGTGAGCGAGATACAAAAGATGACAAATACCTAAATATAGAGCTAAAAGTTTTTACCATGCAGCTAACACAAAGAGAGGATTAGATGAAAGTTTCCCGAAGCCAGCACATCACAGCAACACTCACAATTCTCCTGCTACTACAGCGAACATCACACCAATAGCATGTCTTGGAAACTATGAAGGAAGCTGAATGTCTGTGGGTAAGTAATTTAACGTTACCGGACACAAAAATCCTGGCTGAAATAATGAGTAAGTCTTGTGTGGCTCAGTACCAGGTGTACCACTTTAAAAGTTATTATTATATTTGCTGAAGAAGAAAGTATTACATTGCATTACCTAATAATTGCTTAACCCACTTTTAAATACTCTGATCTCTTTTTTATCCAACTTTAGGATCAATTGATTCAAGCTGCAGATGAATATTATGTATAAATAACAAATTATTTTGTGGAAAGACAGACAGATAACCTGGTGCATCGGTGAAGGTCAGAGCGTAGATGACCATCTCTCCCTGTACGGTGAAGAGGAGCCGACTTCCATCTGGACTCCAACAGCCAGACTAACAACACAAATAAAATCATGATTATTTAATACATACATGATTTATAAAATGTTTTGTTACCTAACTGAACAATAACTTTAAAATAGATGATAAGTTCTCACCTGGCAGCGTCCTTTCACACATGGCCAGCGCTCACAGGTCCACATTCTGGTCTCCCAAACCCTGAAACCGAAACTTGACTTATCCGTGTGTAAAAACTCTAATTCTTATTATCTCATAACACCTGATGAACTCCACGAATTCCTTACATGTTCATAAATATTCATGAAAGATGAGTGGGCCTTGATTATAACACCGCAAATGGCTATTGACTCCATACACACACTTATTATGAAAGAGACAATTTCACCAGCAGCTTTACATATCTTTCACTTGCTCTTGTAGCTCTAAAGGGAAGGTCAATTTAAAAAACCTACAATCTTTGGAGAGCTCACTCTAACCTGAAAAGGGCAGACGGTGTAGAAGCCAGGACATGGCTGCCATCGGGGGACCAGGACAGGAAGCTGACCCCACCTCCTCCAACACGCTGAAGTGGCACGCAGCTTTCCGAAGCTACATCCCACACCTGAAAGATACATTAATACCACAGGTTGAATGTCACGAATACTCAAAAGTATTCTTTGACTTAAAGATGAAGCACTGGCTCGTACCATCATCGCAGTGTCCATAGGCGAGGCCGACACGAGGAGGGATCCGCTTGGAGACCAGGCGATGGAAGTGACGGGAGAGTGACCGGGATGAGACAAAACTTGAGCACAACCAGACGAAGGCCTGGATGGGTCGAGGGGAAGAAGAGCACAACACAAGAAGATAGTTTCTGCAGTGTTTAGTGAGTTAAATTGAAAACCTTTTAAATGCATAAAATGTAATAATGATGATGATATGATGATAATTAGCAGGATGATTTGTTATTTCTATATAGTTATTCTTGATGCCTGTCACTCTGTCATAAACAAAATGACTCTGAAATAAACAAAATGAGGCTGTGGAAACACTACCGCTTCTATCTACACAAGCTGCAACAATCAACACAAAAGTTCCTTGTAGCTGTCGTTAAAATGCATTATAATATGACGATTTATAATATATATATAATATATAATATTCTAATATATATATATATATATATAATATTAATATATATATATATATTATATCTATATATATATATATATATATATATATATATATATATTTATATTGTTGTGTGTGTGTGTGTGTGTGTGTGTGTGTGTGATATTTATATCACATGTTTTTACTACTTACAAGCTGTATAGCAATCATTTCTAGTAATATTCTTAATCAGTTAACTTGGGATTTGGAGTTTACGTACCTGGTGGACAGTGAGCAGGGGTCAACGTGCCAGACCAGTAAACAGTTTTGACAAGCGACAGCGAGGGCAGACGCACACAGCGGCTTCCACTGCACTGCTGCAACACTCCTCTGCAGACGATGCTTCAGTGTGGGAGTCGTGGCGCTGGAAGACGGAGAACAAAAGAGGACTGAGGGTCACAGAATGATCGCGAGGTCAAAGGACAAAGCTGCTCTATGAGACAGTCACATTTGTAGCCTGTCCTGGAGACATATGGCTTTGTTATGACTGAGATCAGAGGGTCACTGTTGCATCGAAGTAAGTCTACAGACTAGTACTGACATTCTGCTATCATGAAAAGTGAACAGATAAATAAACATTTAAATATGGTGTACTACAACTCTGCTGTAGCTGACATGGATTATTCCTGCTTTATGCAGTGTAGACTTCATTCTTTCTTCAGCGCTTAGTACCTTTTGGGGTTGTAGATCTTAATGGAATCATCCAGCAGGGCTACAGCAAATTTATCTGTATGAGGATGCCAGGCAAAGGCTCGCACCACGCAGTCAGACCTAGTAAAAGATGCATTTGTGATTAAAATACAGTTTCAGTTTAAAAACAATCAATGCAAAAGCATGTATGTAAAGGTGCAACTAACGGTTGTTTTCTTGGTTCATTAATGTGAGAATTAATTTTTTCATTTGGTTGATAAAACATCGGAAAATGTGTGAAAACATCAGTAAACATGTCTATCAAAAAGTCAATAATTGTATAATTTTATAAAAACCCAAAGATATCCAATTTATTTTAATGTAGAACAAGAAAAAGCAGCAGATGGAGTATCAAATGTTTCACAGTTTTGCTCGCAAAAAAAGGACTTTAAATTTCAATGAGTGTCAAAACTGTTCAAAGAAAAGATTTATCAACTAAATGTTGCTCTGAAATTATATTAAAATGACAAGCTCTTCATCAACATGTCTGCTCACCACCAGGTTCTTCAGAATAATCAATATCTTTAATCATTTAACAATAAAATTAAACTACACATTACAAAGTTGGCACTTACCAGTTCAGCACCTGTGAGAACTCAGCGATCATGTCCTCACTGCTCAACTGCAGGACGGATGACAAACAGATGATATACATTTTGACGAGTCACAACAAACAGCTGGTGATTAAATGTATTGTTGTCGACAGCATATTTTTTTTGAACATTTATTAAAACATATTCCTTGACAAGACATCCACACAGTGTTAGAGTATCAGATATAGACAGTTAACAAGTAGACCAAGAAATAAAATAGACATTACTGCAGTAATATACACAGGAAGGGGTAACAAGGTATCATCCAAGTGTTCGTTCTCTTACGTTCAATCTGATCTGCCCAGTTGAGTTGAACTTCTTACATTTAGTCACTCAAATAGTTTATGACAGGTGCCCACTTTTCCAAATACAAGTCCATCCGGAGTCGTAACCGGGCAGTTAAGCTTTCTATACAGTTCACAGTTTTCAGCCTTTGAGTCCATTGTAGTAAAGTCGGTGGTTGAGGCTTAAGCCAGTTCACAGTAATCATTTTGTGGGCAATTATCACAAGAGCTCTAAGCAGGTACAGATGATTATTTCGAAGATCTGTGTGAAGTGTCCCTAGAATCAACTGCTGAGCATCAATCAGTCTGTCCAACTTTAAGATCCCACGTATTTCCTCCATCACCTCTTTCCAGAATTTCAGTAGTTTGGGGCAATCCCAGAAAATATGTGAGAAATCTCCCACTAGACCACAGCCTCTCCAGCAGAGAGAGGAACTTTTTTTGTCATATTTAGCTATCACTATAGGAGTTTTAAAATATCTCATCCTCACCTTCCAACTGAATTCTCTCCAAGTTGGGCTGCTTAAGCATCTGTGCCAGGACACCCAGGACCTCTCCCACTCATCATCCCCAATTATAGCATTAGCCTCCTATTCCCATTTGCCCTTTACATCCAGTGTGTCCGCAGATCTATCATTATGAATTTTGCTGTATAAACAGGATACTATTTTTTTTGACACATTTCGATTTTCTGCTACCTCAATCCAGTAACGTTCAAAGTTTGAAGGTTCCTTTCTAATTTTGGCCCAATGCTTGTGTGTAGTCAAATAATGCCGAATTTGAAAATATCTAAATAAATCCTTTGATTCAATACCATATTGTGTCTGAAGTTGCGAGAAGGCCCTGAGTGTCCCTCCTTCCATTAACTGATTTATAGTAATCAGACCTTTTTCAGCCCACTTATTAAAACCTCTGTCTAGTTTGGCTGGTAGAAATCCACAAGCCTCCACCACCTTTGTTGCCCTGGATACAGACAATGGCAGATTTAACAACAGTCTTATCTTCCTCCACACCCTTAATGTGTAATTAACCCACTCATTACGTATCTTAAGGACACGGCATGCACTTATATTTAAAAAGGGGAGGGCTTTGAGTGATACATTCCTTACAGAACTTTGCTCAATGTGTACCCATTTTGTATCCATATCTAATCTCATCCACGAGACCAATACTCTTAGCTGCGCTGCCCAATAATAACTCCTGAAGTGAGGCAGGGACAAGCCCCCCTTCTCTTTACTTGCACAGAGAACTTTGAGTCTCACTCTGGGCCTTTTGTTCTGCCATATAAATTTGGAAACCAATTGAGCTAAGAATTTAAAAGTAGATGGAGGGACCACAATAGGAAGAGAGACAAAAAGAAATAGCAACTTTGGCAGCACATTCATCCTTATAACTTCAACTCTGCCTACCAATGATAGAGGAAGCATCCCCCATCTTTCAAAATCTTTTTTGATTTGAGAAATAAGTTTGTCATAATTAGCTTTATATAATTGAGAAGAGGTGTGTGTCAAATTCACCCCAAGGTACCTAAAGCCCTCTTTCGACCATCTAAATTTCACTTGATTATCTAATTGTTTAGGCCAGCTCCCTGTGATCATCATTGCTTCAGATTTCCCCTCGTTAACCTTGTACCCTGAAACTTCCCCATATTTCCCCAAGCACTGCATTAGAACCGGTATAGACGACAAGGGGTTTTTTACAAACAAAGTCGACAGCATATTTTAAATCAGCAATCAGCACAACTTACTGTGAGGTGAGGAAACAGAGAGCCGTGAAAGGAGGAGACCTTTCGGAGCAACGCCAGGATACAACCAGAGCTCACTGACAGCCACGGAGGCACTACAAGAGCACAAGATACAGGAGAGCTCATAAACACACACACACACACACATCAGTGGATATGTAGGAATATGTATGAGTTTAACTGAAGATTTCTGTGCCGTACATACCCTCTGCATGCGAGTTGGTAATTTCATTGAGAAGCCCTGTGAATCCTCCATCCCGCCTGAAACGGGACAGAGAAAAGTGAGTGATAAGACCGACAGAAAAATGTGATGTGAACTCTCGTGATCACTTGTCCAGAACGCTGCGGCAAGAGAACAACTCACATCACTCCCATATTATCTGCTTTACACTGGCTTCCCATCAAGTTCAGGATTCATTTTAAGGTTCTTGTCGTCACATATAGAGCTCTGCGCGGTCAGGCATCAGAATACATCTCTGATATGCTCCATCCTTACAACACAAGTAAGTCTCTTAGAAGTTCTGACCAGGGCTTACTGGTTGTCCCTCGAACACAACTGAGAACTAAAGGTGATCGTGCCTTTGAAGTGGTGGCTCAAACACTATGTGACGCTGTTCCTGTAGACCCAAGTGTCTACTGGCTTTTCTCTCACCTGCTGTGTAATGTCTTCATGTTCCATTATTGCTCAGGTGTTGTTCAAGAAGGGTTCAATCTGGCTCTAGATCCTTAAACATGTTTCGCCTCAGTCAAGTCAAATTGGTTTTATTGTCATTTCAACCATATACACAGTGAAACCAGACCATGGCGCTACACAAAACATGAAACATGGAGCATTAAAATGCACAGCAAGGGCTACAGTGCAGTATGTTTACAAACAACAGAATAACAGACATTATTTAATAGATAATTTAATGATCAAGATCCTTTTAGGGGAAATCTTCACTCAAGTTTATTGATTTATTTATTTTCATATATAGGCCAGAAATACAACCACACACACACAAAGGGATAGATGAGTGAGCCAACAACGAGCACTAACGAACCATGTGGAATCCTGCCTCGGCTAAATACTCAGACCTCTCCACCAGTCAGTCAGAAATGAAGAAGCTTCTTGGATGAGAAGTGAAACATCCTCATCCAGTTACCCCAGATGTAACCCTTCTTGACCCACAAACCTTTATGCTGATTTCAAAATTGCAGTCAGTTTTTTTCTAGCACGTCAAGTTTTTTCTCCACAGCTTACCCTCAGATAAGCTAAATTCCACTCATTAGCTGTAGTAAGACTTGCTAGCTGATTACGATTGGCCTCATCTACAGCTACGCGGTAACTTGTTTGTTCAGTCACAATTGAGACAGTGCGGTGAGAGGTGTGTGCAGCTCCCAATAGGTCAGTACTATCAATATCTGCAAACAGAAAGCTAGCATAGTAGAATGAAGAGGATTTGTGCGGGCTTATTTCTTGACCTTGTCACCATGGGCATACCGTTGTTCTATTTGGTTTGATGCTGTTTTTGTAGTTTTCAAAGCTTGTAACTATTCCATCTTAGTGTTTGATTTCCATAGGTATACATTTGCTTTGTTCCAGATCATGTCTGCTCCTGCTACCTCTCGTCGTAAACGCCTAAACAGCGCTGACTACTTTTGCTATATTTGTGCTAGTTTCACCATTCCAAGTCAGAGGACAAACATCAGTGCATTTGTCAAACAAGCATATTTTGCATATTTTAAAGTAAAACTCTGTGATCAAGACAAGACATGGGCCCCTCACAAAGTTTGCAAGCAGTGTGTTGAGAGTTTATGGATGTGGACCAAAGGAACATGTGAAAAGTTGGCATTTGGTATCCCCATGGTTTGGCGAGAGCAAAAAGATGATTGCACAGACTGTTACTTTGGTTTAGTGAAAACAAGCACGTATCTGTTAAGTACAGTATTTTCATATTTCATATTTTTTAAGAAAATGGGGATCCTATAGTTCAAAAACTTGACGGGATAGAGAAAAACTGAGATCAGTTTAGTTAAAAACAGCTGTCAGACCTAACTCAACAAAAATGTGTGTCCCCCATTGTTATCTGTGTGTTTGTGTAACCCACCACGCTGCTGCACTCCTCATCCACAGAGTCTCAGAGTGGTCCAGGAAAGCCGCCTTGCTGCTGCTTTCTGTGCGGCTGTGGAGCTTCAGAGACTCTCGGGGGAAATACAAACTCAGAGGACTGGACTCCTGAATTATAGACACACAAACAGACAGATTTAACAATGAATGTCTCCTGTTTCGATGTTTATGTTGGACTTCTGCCCACATCCACAAAAGAGTTAAATCAGCATATAAACATGATCAGACCAATAGTCACATCATAAAGCTGTTCAATAGTGGACACAGACCTGTTTATGCAGGTCCTCGGTGCTGGTCCTGGTCCTGGACAGCAGCTCGTTGTTGGACTCGCACAGAGTGGTCTGTCCGGAGGGCAGCGGAGGAGGAAACAGCGCCAGAGAGCACATCTTCAACCCGGTGAAACTCTGCGAACACACCGTGGGTCATTCAGGTAATCTTAGCAGTCGTGTTTACTCGTCAACAGCTGATTATAAACGCCAAACATGTGTAAACAGCTGATTAGCTAACGGTTAAAGTTAGCCAGCTAGCTCGAGCTAACTAACTGCTCTGATATCCACGAGCCGCTCCACGTTTTAAAATGCTTACCGTGTAAGTAGTGAAGTTAATTAACACATCCCGCGTCTCCAAACAACAGGATAAAGCCGCATGCTACGTTGTTGTGACACTTTTTTCAGTTCCTCACTTCAAGTCTGTCCCGCCGTGTGTGACTGACGGCGAGCCGGAGAGGACAAACAGCGCGGAGCTCAGCTACAGGGCCGGGGTGCTGCCCCCTTCAGGACACGGAGCGACACTGCACCCACACCGAGCCACACAAGCACCAACTGTTTATTTAACTTGTATAAACTTATTGTTTTCACATGTTATAAAAATTAGGATTATACTGGGGTGCAGATGTTTTAGCTCATATAGAGAGTGTGTGTTTTCTGTCTTTTGCATGTCTCGTCCACTTCCCTTATTTGGCATGTGTTTACTGAGGCTGGCAGGGAGAGATAATTATAAATCAGTAGTACAAGGACAAGAGAGACAGGTTAAGGAAGTATCATTTGGATATGAAACATAATGCTAATAATAATAATAATAATAATAATTATAATAATTATAATAATAATTATTATTATTATTATTATTGTTATTATTATTATTATTATTATTATTATTATTATTATTATTATTATGATTCATATAGATTGCTGTCTTTTGAATACTATCTTCATTTATGGAATTTTCTATCCTTAGTTACACAGGTCACATGTGGGCCTTGAGGTCTCTGCAGTATTAGTTGTTTGGCTTTGGTTGAGAACAGTAGGTGCCAGTCTGTCTCAACACTGTGGTGACCAGGGTCGAAGAGACCTGTTGCTGCCTTCACAGTCATAATAGATACTTGACACTGATGTTCCAATCTGCATAAACAGACAACAGTGTCTCCAGATTAGAATATGCTGACAATACCACCTCCATGGGTAAAAACATTCTCTTTGACTAATTCTGGGTGTATAGTATTTGTGGTGTTATCTTTGGTTTAAAGTCTCTCCACCAGGATGAGTTGGGCGAAGTGAGACTGACTCAGGCACTTCTGATGAACTTTGAGAGTGTCCTAATTTTCCTTGGCCAAGCGTCAATAAACATTACAGCATAAAGACATCAAGGCTCCTGACCACTTTCTTCCCTCCTGACCTCCCCATTGACCTTTGACTTCAGCAATTTCTCCACAACACTTGACAAATCATACTACTTTATTCATACTTTCAATCACTGTATATATCCATATGTAGCCATGTACACACACATCCAGTGGCAGTAGCTCAGTCTGTAGGGACTGGTTAAGGAACCTGAGCATCCAGCATGACCAAAGTATTGAGGGTGCCAGTTCACCTCCTGGGCACAACCAAGGTGCCCTTGAGCAAGCCAAATCTACTAACTTCTACATATGCCATCACCATCACTATCCCTTTGTGTGTGTGTTGTGTTGTATTTCTGGCCTATATTGAAAATAAATAAATCAAAAACTTGAGTGAAGATTTCCCCTAAAGGATCTTGATCATTAAATTATCTATTAAATAATGTTCTGTTATTCTGTTGTTTGTAAACATACTGCACTTGAGCCCTTGCTGCATTTTAATGCTCCATGTTTCATGTTTGTGTAGCGCCATGGTCTGGTTTCACTGTGTATATGGGTGAAATGACAATAAAACCAATTTGACTTGACTTGACTATCTTGCGCATTTCAATTCTTCTACATGCTGAGAACTTTGGCCCATTGTGGGCAAAGAGCAGTTTTTTCAGGGTCAAAATGACATCAACATAAAATTACTGTGTGTTGATGTGTGTTGTTGAGTGTTTTATTTATTTTATTCATTTGTGAAATGTCTTAAGTTGTGAAATGTTTTTGTGTAAACCATGACCATGAATGTACATATATTATAATATGTCTTATTCATTTTTCTATTTATATGACTTGTCAATGCTTGTTTTCCCACCATGTTTGTTATGTTATGCTCACCTACATGGCGAAAAACCTGATTACTGCCCACATTATGAACCTAAACAAGCATCTGATTTGGGGTTATGATGAAGGTAAGACTTTTTTCCCTCCTCACAGAGCAGGCATGGTCAGTTGCACACTAGCATCCTGGAGCCGACAAAGAGTCAGTGCGTCTTGCTCAAGGACACATCGGCAGCAGCAGTAGATGAGGATGCAGAGCTGGCTGGCTCGTGATCAAACACAGAAAGCAGTGAATGAAATGCGCTCATGGATGATACACTTTTTTCAGGGGGTGGGATAGAAATTATGGAAAACTGAAATTCCCTGTGTGTGTGTGTGTGTGTTGTGTGTGTTTTGCAGCTTATGGTTTGCAGAGGATGTCGGTAGCGCCCCCTCTCGGTGCGACTCGCATTTCCGTGACGTCAATTCAGCACTGGGAAGGAGACAGCTCCCTCCCCCAAAAAACCGCGCGCGCCTACGTTGCATGGGTCCCCGGTTATTGATAACACATTTGCCCGCTGGGATCCATCCCAGTAACGTGGAACTCGTGGATATAGGGGACGGAAACACAACAGACAGCACGGACCGAAGAAAAAAACAACGATTTGCTCGTTATCACCGACAAATAGAAAAAAGCCGAGCCCACCCCTCACTTGACAACGCGACATCAACCAGGCAGAAAGGTATGGGAATGTCATACTATCCGGTTTAAATGCCGATTGAATAAGAAATCAGGCATCACAGGCACGGTTAGGTATGATGCTTGGTGCGGTAGCGTTCATGCCGCTCACACTGCACCAATGAACTGATGCTGCCAAAAACGAATCATCGTCGATGAATGCTGGAAAATCATATTTGTGCAAGCGAGAAAGCTCACAGTACGAAATATTTGTTCTTGATGCCAACTTGAGTAAATGTACAGCCCGCTGCGGCAGTTCACTTGCATGGACATAGTAGGCATTGGGCTTGCAATTCATGCACGTCGGCTGTGATGCTGCTGAGTGTCATCATCACATCCTCGGTTATTTAAAGATTGATCTTCCGCGTTTGTGTGTGTGCACTGCTGCTCTCCCCTCGCACACAGCCAGGCCCGCGGTGGTTGTTTATTGCCCGTTTTTTTTTTCTTTTCTTTTCACGCTCTCATTTCGGCTCTGTTCGGTCATCGTGGCTCTTCTCATGCAGTGGTGGCAGTAAAAGAAATGAGCTGGTGTTATGTGAATTGGATCCATGTGCGCTCTCTCTCTCTCTCTCTCTCTCTCTCTCTCTCTCTCTCTCTCTCTCTCTCTCTCTCTCTATCACACACACATGCAGGCACGCACGCCATGCACGCACGCACGCACGCACGCACGGACGTACGCACACATCCACACCGACTGACTGAGGTGGTTATGCAATTCGTCATATTCTTCAGATGCTCGCATTCACTTGATGCATGACGGACGACATATGGGAGCTGCTGCAGTTGCTACTGAGTGACACTGCCGGACACTGATGCGCCTCAGAACAGGTGACAGTCAAGGCTGTGGACTGTACAACCTGCTCTGGTTGATTCATTCATAAAGCTCCTTCTCCACTCACTGGGTAATGGCTCCACTGGGCATGCTGGTTCTCCCATTCATAGACACAGAAACGAGGCTTTGCTGCATGATTCAGGCAGGATTTAGTTTGTGGAAATTAGAGTGACCGAGTGTTTAGGGACTGGATTCATGCCCGACTCTCAGCACGACTCCACTGTTTTGCATTGTTTGAGTCAGAGGAAAGTTAGTGATCAAAAGAGACAGTGAAGGTAGAAGTTGATTCAGCACTGGACAGCTCCTTCTTTAAATGACTCTGTCCAGTGCTGAAATTAATCTATACTTGTTGTTATCTTGAAAAGCAGTGAATGTAGTGTTTATTTACTAACACAAAGATGAAATATGGCTACTCTAACAATAATCGATCATTCCTGTTCTCATAAATCTTCTCCACCAGGCTTATTTCTCATCTTTCCACCCTCCATCCACCCTAACCTGCTGTGTTGGGGAAACCCCTGATGAGTGGGACCTGTATCCATGAGCCCCGTGCCCCTTCCCCCTCCCTGTCAGGCTTCAGCACCCCCATCTCAGAACCCCCCTATCGAAGACTCGATGGAGACACCCCTGCCTGCACCCCCGAGACGGACCTGACCCCCACACAGTGTGTCCTCCGTAACGTGCTGTCCATTGACACGGGTGGACAAGTGGTGCCGGGCGGCAGCAGCCCAACTCCCAGTGATGGACCCTCCGCCCACTTTGACAACAGCGTGCTAAAACTACATGAACATGAGGCCTGCCAGTGTGGCGGCGGGGCCGAGGCCGGGCACAGTCCAGAGGCTGGCGCTGTTAGGAGCCAGTCCGAGAACATTCGGCTACAATCAGGAAGTGGAGGTTTTTTGGAGGGACTGTTTGGCTGCCTAAAACCAGTCTGGACCATGATTGGAAAGGCCTACTCCACTGAACACAAACACAGCCACGAAGGTATGTGAAGAGAAACAGTAAACGTTCCACTTCTGTATTTATGTGACCCTCTGCTGTGTCATGGACAGTGTATTTAAATACATAAATAGTCAACTTGTAGATTTATGTCATTACTGTGGTGCCTTTGTAACCATGGCAATGCATCATAGAAAATATCTGAGTTCGTGCATGATGCTTGAACTTGAGAGTGATGGAAGAAATATTCAGTTTCTTTGAAAGTGAAAGCATCAATAAAACAATCGATCCATTGCAAGTCCTGCATTTAAAGTCCTTCCCAAATAAAAGTACAGACATGATTAAAAGTAAAATCAGTGTGACAGACATATTACTATCATTACACTATTAGATTTTAGTGATGCATTACTGCATAAGCAGCCGGTAGAGGTGGAGAGTTTATCTACTGTACGTACAATCGGATAGAAATGGGCCATTCATGATAAATCTGAGGGGTTGTGAGATGACTAATGTGGTAAGGAAGAAGAAAAGAAACTCATCTAATGTAAAAATCTGATGTGTTTGGGCCTTGAAAAAAGATTTGAATGAAGCCATCTGACTAATTTAGAGAGGAAAAGTCTACTGCTAAGATCTTCAACATGACAGGCCTCAACTACAGACTGCTTTTCAGAAGGAGTCACAAGCAATCACTAATGCATTGTATTTTACATGTTTTTTTTAATGTAAATACTTAAACTATAGTTGTCAGGTGTAGCTAAGTAACAACTGCAACATTTCCACCTGAAACATAGCAGAGAAGAAGTGTAAAGTAGCAGCAAGTACCTCAAATTGTACTCAAGTAAAATACTTTTTTGCAACACAAGAACTCCGCAGCATGTCAGTGAGTATTCACAGCTGGACAGTGGAAGCATCATGTGTATCCACCTCTGCTGCTGCAGCACTCCAGAGATCTCGACACTTCAGTGGACCTCATGAAGAATTGATCTGCCTGTCTCTTTTATTTTGCCCGGCTCGTCTGTCTTTAGTGACCGTGCTCTCACAGTCATTTAAGTGGAGTCAGCATGACAGATGACAGACAGATTAGACTATGAGTGAATTGTTGTTCTTCCTTCAATGTTTTTTTTTATCTCTGCTGGATGGTCTGCTGGATAAGTTGTCAATATACCATTTGTTTGAACATGACAGGCACTTTGTATGATGTAATTGTGTCCTGCCAGCCCACTGTAATGTGTAGCATGGACCTAACATTTGCTCAGCAAATCCTGTGACTCCACCCTGTTCAAACTAGCAAGAGCGCACACTGACATTTAGAGGTTTTGTGACGTGTGATGGAAATTGCTTAAGTAACTCCGTTCTAATGCCTGTGTTAATTCTGTGTAACTCTTCGTGATTTCATCATTGATTTTAATCACAGAGTTTGTTTTTGTTGACTTGTTGGTCTGCATATAGAGTCCTGGGAGGTTCCCTTTGAGGAAATCTCTGACCTGCAGTGGGTGGGCAGTGGCGCACAGGGGGCCGTCTTCCTCGGCAAGTTCCACGGAGAAGACGTGGCTGTAAAGAAAGTGCGGGACATCAAAGAGACAGAGATCAAACACCTCCGCAAACTCAAGCACCCCAACATCATCACTTTCAAGTGAGGAAACTTGCGATATCCTACAGGATCATGTATCATTTAATTGCTCAAATCAGCCTTGATATCTTTCTATTTCTGATCTGGTGTTTCCTTGCAGGGGCGTGTGCACACAGGCTCCTTGTTATTGCATCTTAATGGAATACTGCGCTCAAGGCCAACTGTACGAGGTGCTGAGGGCGGGCCGTAAAATCACCCCCTCCCTCCTGGTTGACTGGTCCATGGGCATTGCAGGTGGCATGAACTACCTCCACCTCCACAAAATTATCCATCGAGACCTGAAATCCCCCAAGTAAGTCTCAACTCGACACAGCTAACTTGATGAAGAAATGCAGACCTGACATTTTGTGACTAATTCTTTATTACTTTGCAGCATGCTGATTACACACGATGACCTGGTAAAGATCTCTGACTTCGGGACCTCAAAGGAGCTCAGTGACAAGAGCACCAAGATGTCGTTTGCCGGCACTGTAGCTTGGATGGCTCCTGAAGTAATTCGTAATGAGCCTGTGTCCGAAAAAGTGGACATCTGGTAAGTCTGATATGTCGTACAGATGCATCAGCAAATGCTTTTTTATATAGTAGAAGAACAGATATTATATCAATATCATGATTCTGTTATTTCAGTGTTTCTCCGAGGGATTTAAAGTTCAACTTTCTGATAATTTGAGTGTGTGCTGGTTGCTTTTTGAGGCTGAACTGTCTTGTTGTTATGTAATTTCTTCTTGACCACAGTGAGCCTTTCTGAATAAATAAAGCTTGACTTTAACTTTAAGGTCCTTTGGAGTGGTGCTGTGGGAGATGTTAACTGGAGAGATTCCTTATAAAGATGTGGACTCATCTGCCATCATCTGGGGTGTGGGAAACAACAGCCTTCAGCTGCCCGTACCTGAGAGCTGCCCAGACGGCTTCAAAATCCTCCTCAGACAGTGCTGGTGAGTAATGCCTTATAGTGGTGAGTTAGGATGACGAAAGAGAGGCAGAAAGCGACCAGAATAGAGTATTACAAGCATGGGTTGAGGCGTTGGTCTGTGGTTTAAGAACCTTATTGATTGCATTGTAAATGTACACAGCTGTCTTTCCCATCTTGGATTTGCAGGAACTGTAAGCCCAGGAATAGGCCCTCTTTCCGTCAGATCCTACTTCATCTGGACATAGCGTCAGCTGATGTGCTGTCCACTCCACAAGAGACGTACTTCAAGTCTCAGGTATGATTGCTTCAAATCATACATTTAAATGCGCACAAACAGACACAAGCAACAATAATCAGATGTTGAGCCGCAGCACAAAAGAGAGCTGGTTTTAAAGTCCGGTCTGGCTAGACGGAGGTGGTTAACAGAAATGTGCTCTCATCAGGCTGAATGGCGAGAAGAGGTGAAACAGCACTTTGAGAAGATTAAATCTGAGGGTACTTGTCTCCACCGACTCGATGAGGAACTGATCAACCGGCGTAGAGAGGAGCTCAGGTCTGTTTTGTACATAGTTTCATGATAATTATCACAGTATACCAGATTAGTCGATAATGGTACTTTTACTATGTTAGCTGCCCACTTTCACTCTGTCCCATTTCTTGATGTCATACCATTGTCCGCCCCTGTGGAGGAAACAAGTGCCTCTCACGGCCTCTCATGCAGATGCACAATGACATCAGCAGCCTTTTTTTTCTTCTTCTCAGGCATGCTTTGGACATTCGCGAGCACTATGAGAGGAAACTGGAGAGGGCTAACAACCTTTACATGGAGCTCAGCGCTGTCATGCTGCAGCTGGAGCTCAAAGAGAAAGAGTTGCAGAGGTACAAATAAATAGATGAACACAGGGTATGTGTTTGTGAAATGCCAGCATTCTTTTGACAGTTTGGTGTCATTTGTTTTTTTTCCAGGAGAGAGCAGTCTCTGGATAAGAAGTATCCAGGTTTGTTTAAGCACCACAGCTCCAGACAGAGCAGCTCCTCAAACTCCATGGACAAACTCATCAAGAAGAGAAATGTCCCACAGAAACTGCCCTCAGGAAAGAGGTATGAGATCTTATTTCAGTTGTTATTTCAGGAAAGAATGATACTAAAGTGGATAAATGAATATTCATTAGGTTTGTGGGTTGTTGTTGACTAATCCCTCCTACTCTTTCAGGCCAGACATCCTCAAGTCTGAGGTAATCATTCCCAAAATGGATTCCTCTGTGATGCAGGTCACTATACCAGCCTGCCCGAGCAGGAGTTCCACTTCCCCCAGCCGTTCTCGAAGGGTAAAGACCCGCCATCGCAAGCCTGGTAAGGGCAGTAGTGGGGACCTGGCTGGACTTAAGGCGAATCAGTCCTCCCCTAATAGGGACACAACTGCCCAGGCTAACAGTTTAACCACTAACACCTCCAAGCAGCTCCTGGAGCCCTCTGCAGCCCTGCGGGGCCTCAGCCATGAGCAGCAGCAGAGGCAACTATCCTCCTCCAGCCCTGACCTCATCTGCACCACGCTAGAGGCAGAAGGCCAGGGAAAAGGGGAGCCCTCTGTAGGCGGGCTAGAGCGAGGGGGAAGCCTCAGTGCCTCTGCAGGTTTAGGGGGATCGGAGGCGGGGGCAGCTGGTCTGGATGATCTCACAGAAACTCCTCCACGCAGTGACACGCCGAGCGAAGATGCTGCATCATTTCCGTTCTCCAGCAGCCCAGACTCGCCATGTGGTAGGGGGGCGGCAGCGGGACGAGGATCTCTGGGATCTCCACGTCTGCCTCACGATGGAGAGGATAAAGATGAGGGGGCTGGTGCTGTGAGGTTGCCCCGGGGGGCATCAGGGGGAATTGGGAGTCAGCACCTCACTCCTTCAGCCATTCTGTACAGGGCAGCTATCACACGCAAACAGGTACAGTGTGAGTGTTCATACTCCTCGGTGTTCCTCTCGTACTACTTTGATCCTTTTCACTTGCATTTTCCTGTTTCTGACTACAGAGGCGTGGAGTGTCATCAGAAGAGGAGGAGGGTGAAGTTGACAGCGAGGTTGAGTTACCACGGAGACGGTGAGTAACTTGCTTGTCCTTCATCACTAGAAAGTTTCCTCAATGCTTCTTCCTTCTCTGTTCTCTGTTTTCATTTGCATCAACTCAGTTTTGGTGTTTAAATCTCTCCAGACGTCCGACCAGCATCACCAAGTGCCAGTCGGTGTCTACCTTCAGCTCAGAAAACCTGTCGGTGTCGGATGGCGAGGAGGGCCACACCACTGACCACTCTCACAGCGGTACCCCCGACGTGGTTAGCACTAACACGGACGACAGGTTGGACGATCGGAGTGATGACCTCCTCTCTCAGGGGTCGGAGATCCCAGCGGACAACACTGACCCTGCACAGGCTTCTGACGGCCTGTCGGAGAGAGACGGAGCCCTGGGCCAGGGCAAAGCTCAGCTGGACGCTGGGCAGAATCCTAATGAGGTAAAGCAGCTCCACAGAGCATTATATGTGTCAGTTTGTGTCATCTACTTAGACTGAAGTGAAAACACTTCACTCCAAAAAACAGTGATAGAAAGTAACTAATTTACTCAAGAACTGCACCCAATTTGAGTATAAGTATATTCATTCAGTGTGTCACATCTAATGAGGGTGTACTGGCAAAATATAATATTTATCAAGTATGTTTTCATTAGTGTATAATTACCTAAAAATACTAATCATTGTGATTTTGTTACCTGAGAATGAGACTTTTATATCTAAGGAGAGAGAGAGGGTCCTCTTCCACCGAGTCTGTCATGTTGCCTACATGTTTCTCCACAATGAACCAACCAAACACTGACTCTAAAAATGACCTTTCTCATTTTTTTACAGCCACCATAGTTTCTCCTACATGCATGAAAGTCTGTTGCAATCTGCAGCCTCACCACTAGATGCTACTAAATCCTGCACACTGGACCTTTAACATGCTAAAATAAAATACATTGTTAAAGATTAAATCAGTATTATGAACTATTTTGGCCTTTGACCCATTACAAAAAACAGTTTCTGGTTTCTTGTCAGATGTCTGTAAGTTCTCCGATTTTACTAAAGTAACAGTTTGATCACCAAATAACTTAAACAAAAATAAATAAATAAGGACAGATTTTGTATTTTCTTCTTTCCTAAACCATTAATAATGTCATGACCCCACAGGTTTATGTTGTGACCCTTATTAGAAGATACAGTCAGGTAGAAACTACCTGACTGTATCTAAAATAGATAAACACTATGACCAGTTAGAACAGTAAAATGCTGCTTACACATTGTTACATCAGTATTAAAAAGGTACATTTGGCTGATAATACCAAGTAGCATTTTAAAAGCAGGACCTTTACTTGTAATTTAGTATTTTTTTTACATTGCTGTCTTGATATTTAAAGGTTCACTGTGTAACATTGAAGGGGATTTCTTTGGAATGGAATATAAAATAGATAACTATGTTTTCATTAGTGTATAATCACCAGAAAATAAATGAAAAAGAATAAGCTTCTTCTACGGGGTTCGCCATGTTTCTACAGTAGCTTAGACTTAGACTACAAAGACTTTTGTGGCTTTCTTGACTGTAGTTTCTCCAACATGAATGGGAGCATGAGGCAAGAGGTATTCAGGTGGTTGCATTCTGCAACTTCAGCGCTAAATGCCACTAAATACTACACACTGGTCCTTTAAATTATCTGATTACTTGTTTCATGTCATGTCTGCTGTAGCTCATGTATGACGTTGTTTTCCTCCCTGCAGAGTCGGGCCCTGTGCGATGACTCTGACTGCGACAGCGCCGAGCTGGATCAGTCAGGTAGTGGAGAACCAAGCCGTCCTCCGAGTGCTGGAGCGTGGGCGTCGCCGTCTCAACCCTATCAGGGGTCTCCACAGGGACCCCACACAGGACCTCCATAGATCACTTGGACACTAACAAAGACCTCCAGCTACCCTACAGTGAACAACCATCACAGGCGTACACCAATCTGTCAGTGCAGTACATTACTGTTGTCATGAGGGATCTCACCTACTACACCACTCAGACTATGACAAGTTGACTTATGGTGTCTCATAAGTTTGTTGGCTAGCAAAACTACATCAGATGACATAGGACATTTGTCATAACCTGACATCAGATATTTTGGCAGCTTGTGACATCAAATAAGTGTCATTTAAGTTCAAGTAGGGTTTTTTTTTTAGGCAAAATAGTTACCAAGGTAACCAGTAGCCATTGCTCCAGTTCAGCAAAAACCCTTCCACAGACGCGCACGCACAAGATACCGCACTCGTTGTCCTTTAAACACTCTAATCCTCACTCTGGGAGCATCCTCCATGATACTCCACACACTAATGCATTAAATACTAATGAATAATAATGTAAATATCCATTACATACCACATGAGAAATATCTAACTTTATTTTATTTGTAAGATAAAAATGTAAGACTAAAACGGTATGCAGCCCTGTGAACAAATGCATGACTACATGTTTATAATTTATGGTTCGAATGTGTCGGTTTTATATTTTGTGAAAGTTTACACTTTTTTAAATCCTGAAAAGTATTACTTAAGTTTTTTTGTTTTTTGTTAATAAATGTCAGCACTTAAGACAAAAAAAAGTCTAAATGGAATGAAAATCTCACAGAGACATCGACCATGATGCATAATTAGGATTCTCAGTATGTGATATATTATTTTTTTTAACCGTACGACTACTGAGTTTCAAATACACGTAAGACACGCTTGAGGTTTTTTTATTAAGCTTATCAAATGTGTGACAAGGTGGGAGACCTTTGCACTTCTGCCTTTGTATACTGCTGTACCAGTTAATGATATTGTTGCCTTTTTAAATGTAGACTGTGCATTTGAAAGGTAACGCGTGTGCTCATGAAAAAAATGAACTCTCACATGCATTACCATTGCCAAGTATGATAATATCTCAGCAACAAAGACTGGTGCAGGTCCTTCAGTAGAAGATTTAGCATTAGCTATCACTATGGGCATTTTTATTTTTAAATCGATGCAGCAGAATCAGAGATGTTGCCTTCCTTATCCGCACTTCCTTGTCAAAACCTGCTGCCTACATTGGCCACAATGCAACTAAAGTGACAAGAGTTGTGTCAGCGGCCAATGTAGTCTCAAGCCGCTAGCCACGAAGAGAGGCGAGGAACAGCTACAGCAGCTACTTCTTTCTAACTCCACATGCCAAGATACTTTTTAAAAAAATCTTCAAACTTGTAGTTCTTTGCTGACTCAAATGACATCACTTGAGGCAAAAATGATTATGAAAACATGATCATGATTATGATCATGATTAATGATTATGAAAACATAATTGTTTCCTCCCGAGGGTAAATGTGTAAAATCATTGGAGGTCCCTTTAAAGTAACAAACCAAACAGACTCCTGTGGTTCACAATGTTTTGATAGGCTTCATAAAAACCTCAACTGTTCCTTTTACCCTTTAAGATAACTGCAGAAGTAGCCAGATAAGGAATAGAGCACTTCTCTGTGGTGGTTACTAGTAGACCAGTAAGTATCCTTTGGGTTTGAATAGAAATGTTTTGTTTTTATACAGCATTGCACATTGTACCTGTAACATAGGAATTATATCGAAAAGCAAAATATTATGAGCAACAATAAATAATGTATTGGTTAAAAAAGTGTGTTTATTTAAAAATACGGCGATGACGCAGCTACAGTTCACACTGTTGCTGCGTCACATCAGACGGCCGAACGAATGAATATAAATTATTATTTTCAGTGACTTTAAGCATGTTCAAACAGTTCTAGTGTCATTTAACTTTAATTTTCTTTATTTATGTCAAAATAACAGATCTTATTCTGAAATAATTTGAGATCTCGACAGTGAACCAGACGTGATAGGCCTGAGATCTCCATCACGACCCGATGCTGACCGCTGGATGTGACGCACTGATCATTACACTGCTGCTCCTCTGACATTGTTACACTGATTAATGTTTCCTGCAGTGATTTAATATATTAGACCACTGCTTCTCAAACTGTGGTACGTGTCCTTCCTGTAGTGGTATGTGGAGGATCCAATTAAATAAATTTAGACAGTAGAATTAACTAATTCAAAAATATACTATACTTTTCTTAATATTTTTTTGTCAATATCAGCCTGACGCATTCAGGCAGGTAGTGTGTAGCGATCATAAATCCATGATGTGGCGGTAGAATGGTTCAAAAACACTCAAAATATTAGTATGCCTTTCTGTTAATAAATAATCTTACTAGGAGTAAATCTGACTCCTGTGTGAACTGCCTGTAGCTGAACTACGCTACTGTACTTTAACTTTTGTCATAATGATGATATTTGGAGAGACACACTGATTTAATACACTGGACTAACTTAAGATATCAGAGTAATTATGTTATCTAAAACAAAGTTTTATTATCTTGACATCGAGAAAATTATCCTGTTATCTCAGGAGAACAAGATTTGTTATTTTGACATGTCGTCAAATAAATAACGAGATCTTGAGTAAACTGATTTTTGGAAATAAAATGTATGACCGCTGGGGTTTTCTGTATTGGTGAGGTGCCTTTATGAATAAGTAAACATCACAAGATAAAGAGTGATAGGATCGTTTAAGCATTTCACATCCTTTTTATTTTTTTTATTTCTGCATTTCATTTCTTCAACAATTTAATTGCACCCAGATCTACAATAGTTGAAAACGTGCACAAAAACGTGAGTTTCTTCATCCTGCAAAGAATAATAAAAAATAAAATCTGACCCAGGCAAAAAAGGATAGCAGGAAACTAGTGTTAATTCTATAATTCTCCTTCTAGTTAATCATAATTTAATACCTCAGCATAATATACTTATAAAGACCAACACGTCTTGTAGTTTTTTGCCCCTTGCAGCATTACCCAGCCCTGCAGTTAAAAAAAATATTTTCTCTATTTAAAACAAACATTTCAATGTTATTATTATCATCATCGTCATTACTATGGTCTTAGTAATTTCAGAGAAAAGAAAATATTTTCCTCTCATTCAGGCCCATTCCTGGTGACCAGAGCCCACCCACCCTTATCAGAATCCAATACACAACAATGCTCAAAAGTCCTGATCGAGAAATAAAAACGGATGGAAACACAGGAATGACACAAAACAATTACTCAGCAAATTAGAGGTGAGACATAATGTAGCTTAAAAATTCTCCTTTGAACCTGCACTCGAGGGATAAGTTACCTTCCGACTAAAAAGGTTTTTTTTCCTGCATACATCTTCAACTTGGAGATCATTTACACCCACAACGCATCATTCAGGAAGTACAGCTTCAAATAGAAGATGGCAAATATCAATGAATTCTACTCTTACGAGGAGCTGTGTATTAAATAAAAATAAATAGATATTTAAAAAGGAAGGGAAAGAACAGTCCATCTATAATGTTATTGTGTGTCTTTTTTTCTTCATTTTTTTACATTTTCTAAGAAAAATCTGACATAAGAAAAACATTATTTATGCCTTTTCAGATTTTTCTAAAACTTTTTACCTATATCAAGAAGATCATACAGATATACAGTAAAATAAAAGAGGAAAAAATACAACAGACGGAAGTCTTTAAAAACTATATGCAAAGGGAATTTAAAAACATAATAAATAAATAAAATACCAATATCATGATGATGGTGTAATTACAACTGAGTAGGTTTATAACCAAAAGCAGAGGAGAAAACAGTGAGTTTATAGTACTTGGTTTTTGCATTAAGTTCAATAAGGGACCTCTTGGTAAAAAGTAGGGGGAGGGGTTACATTAGGTGCTGATGAAGATCCTCCATGTCAGTTGGCTGCGAGTCCAGTAGCTTCAGAAGACAGCCTGAGGAGGAGCAGGACAAGAAGAAACAGGGGACTTAATATTCGATTCAAAATACTCGAGCTCATAGTAGTAAAGGTTTAGACAGTGACACACGCTTGATGAATTAAATAATGCAGCAGACAACAGTCATGCAGCTTCAATTTCATCAGGTGAAGAGCTGTGAGAGCACTTGTTTAAGCTCTGTGGCACCTTTTCCTGCAGAATATCAGAATAGACTATTACAAACTACCTTCTGCAGTGTGGCTATGAAGAAAATCGGGGCAAACAGATGAAGTCAGATTAAGTGAGGAGCATGACAAATATTTTAATATTCATTTTTTAAATCCTGTCCGGTAAAAACTGACCTGCCTCTGTTAGCAATATATCCATTAAACCTCTTCCCGCTCTAATCAGACAGCCAATCAATTGCACTTTATCTTTTAAAGCACCGTGCATGCAGGCTGGTGGCATTCAGATCTTCACAAGCCAAGAAGACAAACAGACAAATATAAATTGAGACTAAGGGTACATGCAGACGGGATCAGGTGCTGCAGCAGGCTGACTCAAATGAATGGGGGAAACCCCGTTCATTTAAGTCAGGGAAGTTTGTTTAGGCTGCAGCAGCCGCAGAAAAAAAAACTGCAGCCGAGCTGACTGATCCAACTTTAGGAAAAACGCAGCCCGGCGTCACACTATGGCTGCCAATCTGTTGTGTTCGGTCTTTGTTTATTTCATGTACCCGACTTCTAAATCTAAGTCTGGCTCACAACTTCCGCTGCAAAACTGTGACACAAAGAAGTTTAATTTGCTTCATGTCTGATGGTTTGAGAGAGACAGAGAGAGAGGTCGAGAGACAAACTGTGAAGAAGAGGAATGAGCACTGGCATCGATAAAGCTGATAAATCAGCTAAATAAAGTTATTTCCTGATTTTTTCACAGTGGTTACTTTCAGCACAAATAGACACACACTTGGCAGCCCACCTCACCCCGACACACTGCTGGATAATGCCTCCTACCAATGGTAAACCTAACATACTACTTGAATGAATTTCACAGTAGAAAATGAGGTGATGTAAATAGTAAAGGCCAGGTCGGTTTTTACAGTGTATGATCGCCAGTTTAGATTCTGCTGTCTTTTATCTCTAGAACAGTAAACGACCAGTAGAAACCAACTTGAGTTAACAGTAGTCTGATTTGAATAAAGCTGTGGTGAATTTCATTCATTCACTTAACATACCGGCTTCGTAGAGTAAAACTTGAGCAGTTTCAAGGAATCTAAATCCTAAATTTCCACTCCTGAAGCTCTTATGACCACATTTAAATTGTTGCTATAAATAGTATAAAAATGAATAAATATAACAGAATGACTTCATACCCACAGCAATCCATTGTCACCATTTAATTTTACCAGCTGTTCATATTAACTTTGAGGGATTAACTGAGGATTTAATGTAGCAATGAACAATGAGTGAACATGCAACGAGACAAACAAATATGACAGCAACAGGATCATTTCATTTCAAACACCAAAAGATTTTTGACTTTGAAGACTGTGTGAACCTTGGACATACCTGCTGGCCAAATTAATATATAATGAACTCCAGAACCACTTAAAAAGCATCACATGCACACCAACAAACTGCACTCTCAAGAGTTTTACCATCCCACAAACAGTCAGACCTAACCTAAACACAGCTGTGTGCACTTGCTCTGATGGATGTGTTGCACTAGCATAAAGCTTCTTACCGGGCATTGATCAGGTACTCAGCCAGGCTGATGCTGGCATGGGAGCCAGTGATGGTGACCTGTCTGTCAGTTGAGCCCTCCACAGGGTTGGCAATCTTGATCTGAGCCCCTGACATCTGACGAATCTCATTGATCTTTGCCCCCTGACGGCCAATGATGCAGCCAATGAGCTGAAGAAGAAAGAGGCAAAAAAGTGAGAACACACCAGCACCAGGCAATTGCACCGTCTTTCTCACAAACACTGCGAAATAAGCGAAAATCAGATAAGTGTGACTTACATCGTTTGGAATGGTCAGCTCATGAGAGCCAGTTTGTGCAGAGGCATCCATCCCAGCTGAAAAATGCAAAGAAACCACATGAGTGTGTTGACTGGGTGGATTATTACAAATCTAGATCAAATCTGTCCACCTACCCTGGAAGCCCTGGTTGCTATGTGCAATGGGAAAGGGGCTCTGCTGCATGGCCAGCTGGTGAAGTTTGGTGAGCTGTTGAAACAATGGAGGAAAGAAGGTGGAGAGTACACAAACACAGACAGACATTATGAGTGAGGAAACATCGAGAAGACACTTGAAAGCTGAAATTTGTGTATTTGTTTCCCTTTTGGAAGTGGTTATGATGGTAATGAGAGGGGAGAAAAAATGAAATGAAACATGAAGCGCATGATTTTATGTATATGTATGTATGTGTATATATTAGGGCTGTCAATCGATTAAAAAAAATTAACTAATTAATCGCAAACATTTCTGTAATTAATCGCGATTAATCTATCAATAAATATATCAATAAATTAAATGCATTTTTCTGAGACTGAAGCTTATAATGAATATTTATTTATGTAAAATGATCAAATTAATGTAGAATAAACACAGAGAAAGTAAATTTAAATTCATTCATTTTATTGGCTTAAGGTGCACATATGCACAGTGCTAATAGAAAAAAGCCAGAATGAGGAAATATACTGACGAGTGCCACACTCCTGTAGTGTAGACTGGGTGTTTTGCTTTGAGGTGATATGTTAAAGTCATGTTACTTCTGTGGAATTTAAATTCGGATTTGCAAACTGTGCAAATTACCTTGTTTTTGTCCAACGAGCCGTCCGGCAACTTTTTAAAATGAAATGTTCCCCCTAAAAGTCCGTCCTTATCCATCTTTACGCCATAGACTCTCCTTTAGTTAGGATAGATCATAGACATATATACATAGACGCCTCATTGAGCAGGTTGGTCCGTTGTTGCGATACGTTAACACGTCCGCCATATTGGATGTGGCAGATCTGCCCGTAAACTAATACAAGCAGGGCCGGTTTTAGCTGTGGGCAATGTGGGCGACCGCCCAGGGCGCAGTCTCCGTGAGGGCTTTAAGTTAATGCCTCTTATACACCCATTCACACACACACTAATATATCTGGGAAACAAAGCTACACTTTGCCACATCCAAAATGGCGGCCGCCACCGGAAGTAAACAAAACCGCGTTAATTGCGTTAATTTTTTTAACGCGTTAATTCTTTAAAATTAATCGACAAAATTAACGCGTTAATTTTGACAGCACTAGTGTATGTGTGTGTGTGTATATATATATATATATATAAATAAAAAATAGATCTTTGTAATTATGAAATGGATGTATGCGTCAGGCAGTGGTGGTTAAAAAAATAAATAAAGTCAGAGGGATGAAATAAGAAGGTGGCATGGCTTCCCAGGACCGAAGTTGCAAATATATTGGATCACTTACAGAGGGCCCTTCACTTACATCAGGCTGTGGAATGGCGTGCTGCCCTTGGACAGCGTATGCCTGCAAAGAGAGAACAGCACTTAGGAGGGTGTGGCAGTGTCACACACGCAGTGTACTCCAGTATCCATCAGTGCTCTGTCCTTGGTGTGCCACAAGAACAAAGTAGACATGCTACAGACAGCACAACTAGAATGACAGCCCATGTATTATTCAATTAATTTAACCAGAAATGCAGAGAGAGAAAGGGAGGAACAAAACAAAATGTTTTCATTGTTTACCTGACCACCTGCAAAGATGACAGGAGAGCCTGAGGGTTTGGGTCTGTACGGGATGGTCACTCCCTTTGGTGGAGACTACGGAAACAAAAAACATCCACCGTTGACTACTGAAGTAACATCGACAATAACACAGAAAATAATAAACCATCACGAGTATCAATAACAGTCACCAAGCAACATGACAATAAACGGCGCCTGTACCTCAAGCATGACGACACAGATCTGCTTGACACACTCGATAATGGACTGTGGGGTCCCTGCAACGGTGATGGCACGCTCTGTTGAGTTGGGCAACATGTCCCCTGCTACTTGTACCTGAGCTCCTGCTGACTGCAAAGACATGCACACACACAACAAGACTTAGGAAAAGAAAAACATGGACTGGGCTTAAAAACGTCAAACAAAAAGAAATATGATGTGTCGAACCTCTCTGATCTCCTTGATCTTGCAGCCACCTTTGCCAATAAGCGAGCCACACTGACTGGCAGGCACAACAAGGCGCATGGTGACCGGTGGTTTGCTGGTGGCCGTACTGTTAGTCATTGAGGTGCTAATGTCCTGAAGGGGGAAAGAGGGACACACACAAAACTGTCAAAACTGTGTAAATCATACAGCTACAACACATCTGATTAAAGACAGAGGGACTCTAACCTCCTCCAGTTTCTCAATGATCATGGAGAAGGCTTTAAAAATGGAGGTGGTGGGTCCTGCGAGGGTTATGATCCTTTCCGGGCAGTTCCCCTCTGAGATATTAATCCGAGCTCCACTCTGGAACAAAAACAGGAAATATCCACAAAAAAAAAAAAAAAAAAAAAATCAGTCACCGTGTTAACACATGACCCATGAGTCACTGAATTTAAAAATAATAAAGAAAAGACATCTCACCTCCTCTCTCATCTTCTTCACAGATTCTCCTTTCTGTAAAGGAAAGCACAAACACGCAATATTTACACAAAGAAGCACGAGGGGAAAGGTGTGGACGGCATTATTCTGGCGGTAACGACAACTCACCTTGCCAATGATGCTTCCAACCTCCTACAGAAGAGAACAAAACAGCGTGTTGAATGAACAGATTTAATGCACGTGGGCAAACAACTCTGTTAGAGCCATTTTGTATACGAGGTGATGAATAATGCAGATTTGTTGCATATTGCATAGTTACGAGAATGCCTATTAGTTAATAGTAACTGCACTCTTATTGGCTGAGACATGTAACGCGATATGTGCATATTTTGTTTTTGGGTTGGAAAGAAATGGAGGCGAGGAGAGCACACTAGTTTTTGACCGCGCTCGTGATGATTAATGTTTGTGGATTACTGCAGTTTGTCATGCTCGATAGAAAGACTTTCAATAAATCACAAGAAAGAAAACAGTGGAGTTTTTTTTTGACAAAGACACGCGTCAACTACATCCTTGCGCTCCGTAGCTTTAGTGTGTGTTTAAAAGTAAAAAAGCGACGAAACCACACTAACAAACTCGACTACAGCAGAGAGAGAGGGTCCTAATTGAATTTCAAACCTGTATGCAGCCACACTCACCTTCCCATGCATGAGTAGCCTGATAGTTAAGGTGACATTAAGTCCTCCTTCGACCAGACTTGAGTCCATTGCTGCAGCTGCTGAATCCACGCTTGCTTTAAAACTGGCCAACAAAGTCTTTGGTCACTGGCTGGATGTCTGCAATAATAAAGAGTGGAAAATGTGACCACATTTGTGGCGATTAGTAGTTAACAGGAAACTATGAGTGGAAAGCCTTGTTTACTAAAATAAATCTGCTGTCAGTGCAGCTCAATGAAATGATGCAGGCGTGTTAGCATTTGTACTGTACTTTAATAACGTTACTGGGAAGAATGGGACGTTTCAGTCCAGTAATTCACATTAGACTGGCCCCAGTCCACTCACTCGTTAGCACAATGACCCACTGTCTCTCTCAATGGGGGGGTGGCTATTTCCCGGTGTGTGTGTGGGGGGTGAACAGCTGCTGTGGCGACATAAGCTTGTAGCTTTATTTTTTGTAAAAAGGCCAACAAGCAAACTGCTTAAACGTCCACTTTATACTATATATGTACACTGTGCATCGACAGTAACAACACAAGGAACAAGCAATAATGTTAACATCGTTAAATCCTGTTTTAGAGACAAGGCAGTCACGCAAAGCAAAGCAAGATTTGAATGCTAAGTTAGCACCGCAACATTTCTACCTCTTACATTCATACCTAAAAGGAATAACTCAACTTTTTGTGATTTTAAAACAACTAAATGTAACAAAAAAATACACGTAAAAGCAGCTAACTCCCCCCGCAGCCCGGTAATTTTCCATCCAGGTCGCTTTAGCGTTAGCATCGTCTAAATCTCAGGAAATAGCCGCATCCCGCGGCCTACGGGAATGCACACCGAGCTATCCCCCGTCCTTCACCCCGAAAGGAGGCAACAACAACGCGGCGTCACTTACCCGAACCGTCCCTTGAAGAGTGTTCAGGGGGTGGGTAGGGTGGTAAAGGGTAAGAGGGGAGAGGTTCGGGAGGGAGTTTTAAAAGGATCCGGGGAAGAGGGAAGAGACACCGCTGTTCGATCGGACTCCACTCTTCTGCTTGGCACAAAAGACAAAATGAATTCAACTTTGACCCCTTAACTGCCCCGCCCCTCTCAGCAGGGTCAACCCCGCCCACCCCGGAGCGCTGCCATGGCATGAGTTATCAAACATTTGTTTTGAGGTTTCATTGATGGATACTACTAATAATAATAATACATTTTATTTCATAGGCGCCTTTCTGTCACCCAAGGACACCTTACAATAAATAAAAGTAGACAGCAAATAACAGAAACAAACAAAAAGAACCATAAAAGCATATCATAATGACAAGAATACAACATTAAAAACAGGTTAAAATAGGACAGTGCAATTGAATCAGATGGAAAGTCTATTTTAAACAGGTGGGTTTTAAGTGCAGACTATGTTTTATGGACCTGCATAATTAAAATGCATGAAAATAGAGTGTGGGAGGCTTTAATTAATCATGTAAAGAACTGAATAAGCTAATTAGACTTTTATTTTTTATTATTTTTTATTTTTTAGAAGGTGCAGAGGTGGAAGAGTACTATATCAGAATCAGAAATACTTTATTAATCCCCGCAGGGAAATTGTTTTTGTTACAGCAACTCCCAATTGGTAAGTGAGATAGTAAGTGATAGCAAGAAAACAATAGCAAGAAAACAAAACTTTAACCCTATACACCTATACGATATCCTATTTTAACACTATATACACATGTATAAATAACAGTTAAATAAAACCAGTAACAGTAAAATAAAATAAAAACAAGTAACAGTGAACTGTGCAATATGTAAATTTAAAACCTTATAAAGAATTTAGTCTTTGAGAGACTGTACAGAGAATACACTGATGTTTAAAGTGCAGTATGCATGTGTGGAAGATTTCATTTATTTATTGCACAAGCCAGTTCGATAGCTACTGGACTTGACTTGGAGTGTGTGATATTTTGAGGGAGGAGTTGTAGAGACTGATGCTCACAGGTAGGAAAGACTTCTTGTGTCTCTCTGTGGAAAATCTTGGTGCCAGCAGTCTCTGGCTGAAGGTGCTCCTGAGTCGTCCAGCACCTCATGGAGTGGATGGGAGTCATAGTGCAAGATAGCCCACACCTTAGACAGCAGCATCCTTTCCAACACCACAGTCAGCGAGTCCACCTGCACCCCCACAACATCACTGGCTTTACGAACAATCTGTTGAGCCTGTTGGTTTCGGCTACCTTCAAACCTATAGGTAACTTTATGGGTCTCCTTCCTCCTTACTTCAGTACATCTCAGAGGCAAACATAATACTTTTTATATAAAGATTAAAATTATATCTACACAGATATATTTAAGGTTCAATTCCATTTATTACAGCAGAGACCTTTCAGTGAGCCAACATGAACAACACCCTGCACTCTGTTTGACCTTAATGGAACAGAGCCTTAATTAGTATTATTGATGTTTACACTTTTTCATGTGGAAAAGGGTCTATTGCACACACCAAATTTTGTGAATTTGAATTTGAGAGAGAGAGAGAGCTACGTGGTTCTCACAAAATATATGATGATTTGATGATGATTGAACTATCCAATAATATATAAAGTAGTTAAGTAAGCACAACCTCATACATATATAGTAGTAAAATGCAACATGCACATCAATTTTAATTCAAAAATTTTTAATTACTTTCTGTGGGGTTTTGAATGCAGGACATTCACTTTTCATGGAGTATATTCTACAATGAAGTATTTCTACTATTACTTAAGTAGATTCTGCTTCAGTTTTTCCAATTTAAAAGTATAATTTGTCCAAAACATGTGGTGGCTCATATTAATGAAAATGGTTATCTATACAAATATGACATTTTAAATGTTGCACAGATTGGTTTAGTGATTGAATGTACTGCAAAGAAACATACATATAATTAAAATGATAGAAAACTACATAGAGTAAATTAATGAAGCCAGTCATTCATTTTGCCAGTCAAATACTACAGTAGTTACAGTTTCCATTAATGTGTAGGCCTCTTAATCAAAACAGGGCATTAAACAATAAAACAGTAGCAAAACATTTGAGTTTCTAATTTTTTTTTCTAATTACTACTAATAAAATTAAATAGTTTACTGTTGGCTTTTCTTAAATCAACTCTTCTGTACATATCATCACTACCTTTTAGATTTTGGACATGGGTAGAAAAACACAATTATATTGGGACATGTGTGATGAAGCTCCTTAATAACACACTGCTGCAGTTGTCTATATATCCAACAGATGGCACAATAACTCTGTGAGTCTGTGTCAGGAGTCTGAACTGAACTCTTGTAAGTCCTACATTTTTCCATCACTTTAATAAAACCCATTCATAGTTAGACGTTTTGAACCTTAAACTTAAAAATGATTGAACGAGTGGCACTAACCACAGCTTTTAAAAAGGCATTTCATCCAATTAAAGATATAAAACTGAATTTAATATTCTTTATTCTTTATTATTTCTTCCACAAAAGTGGTCACTAAGCATGGTTTTGTTTGTGGCCCCCAAAACACTCCTAGTGCAGTCAACAAATAGAGCACACACCACTTATACGGCCATTGTGTGAGAGCTGGCAGCCCCTGAACGAGTCAGTCAACTCAACACCGTAAAAAGTGAAGAGCGAGCAACATCAGTCCAAGTTAATGGTCTGCTTTTTATGTCTGATGTTGGTGGTTCTTGTCATACAATTTGTTTGTGGACTACCACATGACCAATACTCACTTGATGTGTCATGACACAACACACAATAGTATTCACTAGTTTTTTTGTGTGGTGTGGTGTATGCATGAATAACTGAAGACTAGATTTTAGTTTAGCCTCCACAGTTAACCTGAGCTACAAAGAACTAATCTGGCTGTTCTGTTCTTGTAATAGTGATTGTGAAGTGTCCAGCGTTCTGTTGAATGAGTCAGCATCTCGAATTCTTCGTTTACAAAGAGTGGAAAACATTGTGAGTGCTCTGTTTTAGTTATAGAGCAGGAACGCTGTAATCATTCAGTTAATTATGTGACTGTACAGTTAGTCAGTAATTGGATTGAGCAATAGCTGCTCAACATCACTGACTAAAATTGGCCTTTGCTGTAAATAGTAAAAATCCAGGGACATAACCACTGGAGTATTTTCTTTAAATATAAACATATAAACACTAAATATCAGTGTGATGTTTGTACCTGCAGGCTTTGGTTTACCCCTGATGATATTTTAAAACTGCTGATACAGTATCAACATGGCAAAAAGGTAGACTTCAGGAGTTCACCTCTTGACCTGAAAATAATGAATTCCAGCTTTATTATTTGGGCCTTTTTTTAATACAAAGAATATGATGGATGACTTTCCTCTCCATGATGGATTGCTTTGTTTTCTGTGCGGGCTGTTGTTTTGTCACATGATTGATGGGATAAATGAGGATCTTAATTGTCTGCTAGTGTTTATTTTGAATTAGAAGAGTAGACTCAAAGCCCTGGATTGTACAGTTAAAACCCTCAGAGTCGTGATGTTACTATATTAGAGTACCATATAAGCCAGGAGAGCAGACGAGATAGACAAAATGGAGCAGTATAGCCCTATAACCATGTGTTCATGGTCTGGTTGAGTATTCTGCTTGAACTCACCCAGCACATGTTCACTAATCTCATGCACATCAAAGCACCCACAATACAATTAGTGAATGGTCAGACCGGCTCGCTATTGTCTGTAACCAATCTTCTATTCCCATGAATCGTTAATCCCTCATAAATCCAATTCTCCATCAGAACTGATGTCCTACACAGCGTGGTTTACACACTGTTGTTTACATCCATGACTCATGAATCATGTCTGGCTCACTTTCAAGGATTCAGAATCACTCTGTGTTCGATAGATTGCCTCCACACTGGAAAAAATTGAGCTCAGCTACTCTGAAAGCAGTTTGTCTCAGCGCTTCCTGTTTATTTAGTCCCCTACCCCACCCACCAAACATGTATCCAGGCAGTAGATGTTGGAGCTGGTTTTTACAAAGCCATCTGCAGTGCTGCCTGAATGGTGCCAGGATTACAAGGCTGGTGGTGTTTTTAAAATAGAAGCATAGCTGACCAGATTTGCCCCAACCAGAGACTGTCACGCTCTAGTAACAGGTAAAAGATTTACTGTAAATACACCGCACCGCATACTGCATGGACAGTGTTGGTTTTAGTTCTTCCTAAAAAAAAAAAAATCACTGAAGGGTAAATAAATAAAAAACAGATGAAGCGAAAGACAAAGTTTTCTTCTGTCATAACAAAAGATGTTTAATTAGGGTAAAAATGTTTGTTTCTTTGATCTGAAGAGAGATGGATTAAACAGAAGAGAGGAGGTGCAAGCTCTTCACTTTTTCCAATCAGCCTAGTCTCTCTGGTCTTTTATGTGTGTCTCTTCCCCATCAAAGCAATTGCTTACATAATCATCTGCTTACTTTAATCTCCGTATCTTTCACACAGTTTGTGCTCTTTAGCACGCCGTACCTCCACTGCCAAACTCAACGCACCCTCCACGTGTTCCCCTGTTTTTCTCCTTCAGTGCTTTTATGTGACATGCCCACTGGCACTCTCACTCTCTCTCCTGTCCCTCTTCTCTTCACCGGTGAGTGGTCATTGATTACTGTACATGGATTGTATGATGAAATGCCACTCGCCCACCTAACATCCTCTTGTCAGCTGCCCCTGACAGCCCACTGCCTCCATGCATTGCAGACTGCCTTTGCCAAGCCTGTTCAATGTTACATTACCGTGCTTTGATTGGTGGATTCACATCTGGAATCACTTTTCTGTTTTGGGTGTTTCTATGGCGAGCCTAATAGCACCTGTGATGACGGCGCAGTTTTATATTGTTTGCAGTGATAAAAAGGAAGACTAAACCCAATTTGTTTTCTTTAGCTGTAAATTGTCTGCACATATGAACAGTAAATGATCTGGATTACAGTGTGAAACCTGATGACACAGTCAAAACCAGAGAGAGGGCTATCCAATTAGTCACCAAGGCGAGTGGATGTTGTTTTAAAAATCAAAGGTCTTAAAAAAGCGATGCAAAACAAAATCAGACCATGCACTGTCAATGTAACAACTTTTAAATTTGGGTATCATGATTTAACTGATGAAAAAATTCCAATTTTGTGATTTGTGTCAGTTTGTGTGTGTATGTGTGTGTGTTTGAAAGGTTGGGATTCATGTTTGACGGAGCTGTGGGCAAGTTGTACAGATCTGTTAACTCTCTAAACTGGAGATGCAGAGACGCACAGTGGGACTGAATTCTCTCTGCAGGGGTGTGAACAGAACCAAAAGCCTGCACTTGTATGGTGACAGCAACGTCACTATCTTTCCACAGCCGTGGTTAGATGGCCCTGTAGGGTCACAGCGAGAGCTGACACGTGCCCACCTAAACTGTCCAGTCAGAAACCAGAAAGGATGTAGAGCGGCTGTGACTCCCTACTCTTATTTTAAGAAGATCTTCCTCAAATAGGTTGCTCCCACAGCGACAAATAATTGGCGTGATATCTCGGGGGCATGAGCATGAGGAGCAGTCTGCATTTTAATGCCAATCCTCCACAGGAAGAACCCAGTTATGCATGCCAGTGGGCAAGCTCTCTGGACTGTGTGTTTAGGGAAACACATGCTATTGGAACAGAGCTTGAGACAGGGTTTTTTTATTGGTATATAGTATAGAGAGTGAAACATTTGTGGCACTGCTTTAAAAATGGGGGCATGAGTTTTAATTAAAATTCTGTTACATATTAATCGTCATGTTTTTTTAAAATTTCTTTATGACCTCCTTAATTCTTCATCATCTCTTTGTATGTCTAAAACAGTAGAGATTAAAATCAAGAACCGGTTCCAAATTGTCCAATCCTTCGTATGCATCTGAGCTTATCAGTTCCTTATATCGATGCCAGCCTTTTTTTTCTGACAACGTCGTTAAACTCAAACATCGAGGCTGCTAGAAACTTGCAACAAAAAGGAGTCATGGTGGAGAGAGAGAAACGGTCCAAAGGCAAAGCTAAAAGGCTTAAGTTCACAAAGAAAGATGAAAGCAGTGCTAATAAATGTCTGTAAAATTATCATTTCAAGAAAGGGTGGGAACACACCAGTAATATATCTTGCGTCCCACAGCAGCACGTCACATAGTTAAGAAAAGGCTGTAAGCAATCCCAAATGAAAACAAATGTACAAATATTCCCTTATTTCATCTATTTTACATGATGACAGACAGACTGTTGCTACAGCAAGCTCTCAGGCTAATGCCAGCTTGACTTATCCATCAGCTCCCCTTTTTTTGTACTCTGTTGTTTTTTCACTGTGTTCAGACTCAGAGATGATAAAACAGTTGGGTTGATGCTGAAAACCTGCATAGGCCTACTTCTTTCCAAACAGAAAATTGCTCAGGAATCAATAAAGAATCAGAGCAATAAGCAGAATCGATAATTGCATCAATAAAATCCTATAAATTCCCATCCACACAGGTTACTGATTGACCAGTTAATGACAGACTCTGGTGATGGCTGAAACAGTGATCATACCTTCAGACGACATCAGTTCATCTTGCACCTTGTGTTTTTTTTTATTAGCCTTTTGCTGTGACTTGAATGGATGCCAGTGTTAGCCTGTTTGTCAGCAGTTTCACCATTTTATTCCAGACTGAAAAATCATAACAACTATCAGATTGATAGGCATAAATGTTTGCGCACACATTCTTGGTCCCCAGAAAGATGAAGCCTCCTGACTTTGATGATCCCTGTACTTTTCATCTCCACCATTAAAGGATCAGCATGTAAGATTTAGTGGCATCTAGTGTTGTAGTTGGCTCTTGCAACCCCCCCAGCGCGAAGAAGAAACTTTAATGGCAAAACGCGCAAAATATGCGAAAGCCCGTATGTAGAGTCAATGTTTAGTTTGTCTGTTCTCGGCTACTGTAGAAACATGGTGGTTCAACATGGCAGGCTCCATGGAAGAGGACCCATGAGGTCAGTAGATAGTGTTGCCCTAGTCCTTTCCATCAAGCACCATCTTCAGACAAGACTTTGGTTTGTGACCAAAAACCAGCAGAACACTCAAAGCTAAGATGATGAATATGGTAAATATTATACCTGCTAAAGATCACCATATTAGCATTGTCATTTACAGTATGTAACCACTGGGCCTATGTACAGCCTCACAGCGCTGCTGTCTCGTTTTAATGCCATGCCTTCTGTCTCCACGCTTATTCTTAATAATCTAAAAATAATCACGGATCCAAAATGACTATCTCAAGCAGCTGCAAGCATCAGAAGAATGGAGAACAAACGACACACATACCAATAATTTGAGAAACAGTTTGTTATTCCTGGAACGAGTACTGAATATGGGAATTGTCACATAAAACAGATTGTCAGTGACAAGAACGGACTGATCTGATCAAGCTCACAAAGGAGCTTGGCAGTTGATGGTGGAACAGCTTTCTCCCTCCTCCAAAACACTTACTATATATCATACACTACTCACTGGCCTGAGTACAAACAAGGAGGCCGGAGACAAAGCAAAGACTATCCCACTATTTTCTCTCTGCCAACAATGTGTCACGATTTTGTATGGTATGCTATGCTGAAAAGTGCCAGTTACAAACCTCATTCTGCACCATTTGCTTTCCTTTAAAGTTTCTGCATTTGGGCTAAATGAACCACACAAAGTAAAGAACATTAACAATGATGGATAGATTGTGAAAGTAATTCACTTTTTTTTTCCATCACAATATAACACACAACAGAAAGAAGACATTTAGCTGCAATAGTTGGCTAAACAACTTTATCTTTAAAAAATTAAGCAAAATGTTGAGACAGACTGTAAAAAATCACAGTAATTGGTTTGTTTTGCATCTACCTGACAAGATCCATCTTGAGTTATACAGACTGTTGGCACTAAGCTAATTAGGCATGGTCTGCTTATCTCATAAGCATTTCAGGGAAAGCTTTATTGAAGAAGAAAATAATGTGCCACATAAAACTGTTAAATAGTATTTAACTCATTTGCTCCTTTCTGGTATTTTCTAATGCAGCAAAGAAGCTGTGGATCTTCATCATTGTTTCCTATGGCTGCATTTGTTTTTAATGCTGGTCTAAAACAACTTAATTTTTTATTCTCTCTGCATGAAATACATTTGAGAAGACAGACCATGACCAGACAAACAGCACAAAGCTTTGAACTTTTGTTCACGGCTTTATTATTTTTCCCCACGAGTCGTTTTTTGCTGTCTTTAACAAAAACACAACATATTTGAGCTCCTGAATCTTATTATACAATACCTATTACCCCAGTATTGCCACATTATAAATTATTTACTCTCAAGCTGTGTATGGAGAGATAAGATAAGATGAGGCGAGACAAGTTGGGGAAAAAAACACAGATTTAGAACTCTTTGAACGAAATAAACAGAAAATAAAATATTAAAAGAATTATATAGCTATTACTACCACTATGTAAGTGAACTGTGCAAATATTTATGTCCAGTAATAGTAGCTGTGCTGTGTCAACTCTACAGGTATAGTTATGAATATTATGTATAATATACTGGTGATATAATCATTAGTATTAATGTAGTAATAATAGTAATAATATGGTAATAGTAATGACATAAACAATAGTCAGATTCCTTGCTTATTAAAAGTATTTATACCACGCTGTTCTGCAGAACCTGCCTTAAACATCCAGTGTGTAATGTTTAGGCTCTATGTGCATAAATGGAATAGAAAATGTATAACTATGTTTTCATTAGTATATAATCACGTCCCTTCCATGGAGTGCGCCATGTTAAACCACCATGTTTCTACCAGTATAAAAATGGACGTTGTATTTGTGACATCACCCACAGGTTTCTGAAGAGCCATTTTGAAACTCAGAGTGTGGTAGTTCTGGCTGCCCCCATCTTGGCAGTTCTGCCTTTTCTGCCTACCAGTCTAATCCAAAAATCGTGGATGAAAAGACATGGATGGTCCGTTGATCTGAGGCAGGCTAAATGAAGCCACCTGTAATGGCATCCACCTGTCAGTCGTGCTGTTAATTATGCATAACTTTAAGCATTAATATAATTTGAATGGGTGAGTTATATAAAAATTCACCCTCAGTACAGTTCTCATGAACAGGGAAATTAGCTATAGAGACCAAAACAATTTTTTTGTATCAGGCTGTAAACATGTTTATTTCTGCTGTGAAGTTGGACATTTTATGGGGACTTATGGAGATTTATATGTTCTGTAGCCAACCTCAAGTGGATGTTTGAGGAACTGCAGTTTTCATCCTTGTCTTCACAGATATGCAGCCAGCAGATCTGTTTAAATCCCTTCAGCCTAAAACCCAGTGACACGCCCCCATGAACAAAAACAAATGCTGTAGAAGTGCCCTCGTGGATGCCCCTATGATATATAAAGTGGTGCAGGTAGTAGATGCATCCATTCAGTCTTTTCAGGGTGTTAAAATCTAAAATGTACATCATGTACATGTACATAACATCTCAATCATCTAGACCAAAATGGCTGCTAATGTAAGACCCAGCTACATGACGACAAGTGGTGCCTCACCATGCAGGTGGAGTTACGGTCCACCTGATGAGAAGCTGAACTAATTGTCTGTCGTGTTGAGAGACAATATGTGAGGAGATTACTGTCAGATAACTTAGCTCAGCCCTATGGTAAAGGACAAGCTGAACAAAAAAAGTATTCAGCTTACAACACAAGGGGGCTGCCTCTGCGCCCCCCTTTGGATATCCACCCTTGGATCAGATGCAGAGTTATTAGTCATGGTCTTATCCAATCAGCCATCCCTAATTCTTGTGCTACTGGGCATTGCTCTGGAGAGGAGAGATTGTCTTTTATTGTCAGTTTGATTTCAAACTGGAGATTAGTCATATTCATGCAGTTGCTGGTGGCAGGAACCTCTTTGTGTGTGTGTGTGTGTGTGTGTGTGTGTGTGTGTGTGTGTGTGTGTGTGTGTGTGTGTGTGTGTGTGTGTGTGTGTGTGTGTGTGTGTGTGTGTGTGTGTTTGTGTGTGTGCACCACATGCATTTGTGCCTCCAAACATCTGTGTGGCCATTATTCTCTTTGACAAACGTCCATGAGTAGCCATAGCTTCATAGATTAAAGAGAAAACACACCCCTTTACAGATTGCATGTAATGTTATTAAGACTAACAGCACACACACTGCAGCAGTGATGTCATCCAGTAATGGTAAATAATGGAGCAACTGGGAGCGCCCATAACAGCACGTTGGTGATTTTGCCTGGAATATGGCAAGACCATAAAGAAAAATGTCCTTTGTCTTTTTTAATGAATCTGAGTAAAGTATATTATGCGGACTAAAGGACTACTGAAGATAAGAATTTGCAAAGAGAGGGGGCGTCAAAACAGGTGTAGGGAATAAAATCATTGATAAAAATAGAATACTCAGATCTCAAGGTTGGTGTCCAGTTTGGAAATCTCAGGATTGAATCTCTGCTTTTTGCAGATGATGTGCTTCTGTTGGCTTCATCAGCACGCACTCTGGCTGTTTGCAGCTGAGTCTGAAGCAGCTGGGATGAGAGTCAGCCCATCCGAGTTTGAGGCTATGGTTCTCTGCCAGAAAAAAGTGGAATGCTCCCAATGGGTTGGTACAGGTTGCTGCCCCAAAGCAAAGGAGTTCAAAAGTATCTCAGGGTCTTGTTCACGAGTGATGGGAATGGGTTGGTACAGCGTTGGCAGTATTGCGAACGCTGTACCAGTGATCAGAAGGCAACGTTCTCTGATTTCGCAATCCAGTTTCGTTCCAACCCTCACCTATGGTCCCGAGCTTTGGGTAGTGACCAAAAGAATGAGATCTACTATTTGGTTAAAGCAAAATCATGTATGATTTGGTATTTTTTCTGTGACTTGGCAAAATCGCCCCAAAAATCGTATATATGGACAACTGTACATGTGTATTTGTCATTATTACATTACTTATGATCAAAGTGAGCCAGTGTTATGTAACTTAGTGGCGAAAAGTGTTATATCCCTCTCACAGGAGATCATACCCAGAGTACAAAGTTACATAGTCCAAGAACAGGCATATGGGGAGCAGAGTGAGAATGACAGATATGGCAAATTAACTGTACTTCATCTGACCACTCAAGGCACTTTGACCCATTCGCACACATTCATGGCATTGGCTTCCATGCAAGGTGCTCAACAGTTTTTGGGAGCTAACTATTCATACACATTCACACAGTGAAGATGCAGCCTTTGGAAGCTATTTGTGGTTCAGTATCTTGCTAAAGGACACCTCGACATGCAGACTAGAGGAGCTGATGAACTGATCAACTGATTAGTGGACGACCCGCTCTACCTCTTGAGCCACCATTCACCACCAAGTCAAGAGAGACCCCATTCACCTGATTACAAGTCGGTGTAGTTACATAGTGTTGCTTTGATAGACAAATTGATCAACACAAAATGGACTGCCAGCTATTTTGATGATTGATTAATCAGTTGAATCAGTGGTGGATTCAGGCTATTTCAGAGACATGGGCGAAAAGGATAAGAAGGGCATCAGCTCTGTGGTGAGGCAGAAAGTCGTGATGCATTTACGGTGAAACAGCTTAGTCGAGGTTAGGGTTAGCACCCTGAAGGCCACTTTATCCTATTTTCTCCCTCAAAACTCAGTTTTGCAGCTTTTTTTTTCCAAACATAAGGGCACCCAGCCACAGTCCATCAGCACTTTGAGTCATATTTCAGGTAAAAATATGGTTCCAGCTTCTCTAATGAGAGGTTAGCTGCTTCTTTACTGTCATACATCACAGTAAAAATGAAAGTTTAGATATGACAGTTTGTGTTCAGGGAAATAGTGATTGGCATTTTATGAAAACTAGATGATTAATCAAGAAAATAATCAGCAGATTAATCAACTTCAAAAAGTGTCACTGCAAGACATCATCAATTATTTAATGAATTCATTACAATCTTTATTGTGCAAAAATGCTTTAACATAACAGTTATTTTCGACTGAATTTTCCCTTTAAAGTCTCTTTTCTCTCTCCTTGAATCATCAATCAGCATCACTCTTTAAAAATAATAATAAAAAATGGAAGAAAAAAAAACGCACCCATGTCGCTTCGCAGTGCGCATAATGATTCATCAACCACCGTTTGCTCATGAGACCGTGATTTCGGGTCCGATGAGTTCATTCTTTCAGCTGAGTGTTTCGTCGTGGGCCCTCGGATGCCCCCACCCCCACCTCTCTCATCCCGCGTCTCGACGGACCAAACGCTGCTGCAGCAGCATCACCGGCAGCCTCCAAACTGCGTTTTCCCTGCCGTGATGGATCTCTCTGTAAACCGGTGAGCTGCTTTCAGAAGACCGATGAACTGTGTGGGAAGGACGGAGCAGCAATCAGCGAGATTCAGACACACATAAAGGATATTATATTTACATATATATGTATATATATATATTAATGTTTTTGGACCGTCTTGTTTACCTTCCCGGATAGAAAAGCAGCCGGGTGACAGTGATATTACGGCCGACATGTAAGAGCTGGATAACTATTCCCCGTGTGATCGACACCCATCCGCAGCTGATTCCAATAAAATGAAAAAGGTAAGCTTGTTGACACGTTCAGGCTTTTACATCGGGCGTTGCGGGTTTCAGTCAGAAAACTGACGGCTCGACTGGCGCTCATCAGGGCTGCGTTGTTGCATCGTCAATCCCCCCAGTCTTTAGTTGAAATTGACGATTTTTAAATAGGTCGCCTCTTCACCTGTCGACTCATGAGTGTAGCTGCAAGATGAATGAAGATACGTGACTGTAACTGTCATGTCAACATCACTGCTTCTTCTTCTTCTTCTTTAAAAAATATTCTTTTATTGTATTTTATGTATCATGAATGTGACTCTTGGACTTGAGATGCCTGGCTCCAGATTGCCAAAGCCAAAGTCAGTTTACAAAGACAGCAGCAAGTCGAATATATGTTTGAATATGACACATTTAAATATATATTTTTTGTGTTATATGCTTGTGTATAATTTGTATTTGTATCAGTTATCAAACTGCCAAATACCCTTGTGTTCGTGACTTTTTTCAGGGAAAAGCAGCAAGTGAATTTAGTGAGTTTTGAAAAGAGAAAAACATCTTTTAAGCACAACTGTGTTAGCTTTTAACAGCAGATTTGGACTTAATCTGCACTAAATTACCATTTATTTGTGTTTGGTTGCATTGCTTTCCTCTTGCTTTTATCGAGCATACAATCGGACACTATAGCAGCACACTCCTCCTTAGTATATATTTGAAGTTTCATCACTCTCCCTGCTCAAATAATAAGAAAATCTTCCACCTTTTTTGGTATCTAAATATCTGAGTTAGTACTATATGAGAAACATATGGATCCCTTAGTAGATATAAACCAGCACACTTTTTTTCTGACGCCAAAGGATGAGGCTGCATCCAAAGGGGGGTTGGTGGTGGTGGGATTGATCGATAGCCAGTTTGTATTGAGGCCTTTGTTTCAGTTGTTGTTGTCGAACAGGAGTCCTTACAATTAAAAGCCCATTTTGTTAGTAAAAGGCTGATTAATAATTCATCCACAGCTCACTGGCACCACAAATCTGTGGATGGCACACTGAGGGATGTCAGTGTAGCAGTGTGCGAGTCTCTGGTGCTGAGTGCCTGGGCAGCCTGAAAGGATTACATATCACAGTATAGGCTGAATGGTAAATACGGCCCTTTTTTCTGTTTTCTGAACCTGTACAGGATTTTAAATGTGTACAGGAATTGTTTAAACAGCGGGAGAGTGAAAGCACACGTACACTCGGCAGTGAGCAGTGCAAACAGAGCACTGGAAAAGCTTTGGGTATCCTGTATGAAACAGCTCTGTTGGGGGTGGACTGTAAAGCTCTCACTAAGGTGTCAATGTCATATCTTCTGCCATGGAGCCAACAGCCACGATTATACTGTACCTGAGAGTTTAAAGAAAACCCAGCTGGCTCTGATCCAGGATGGTGGGTGTTTTTCAAACTGGCTTAGTCAGGGCTACTGCAGGGAGTGATTAGACAAGATGTATCACACATCAGTATGACGTCAAAGGACACAGAGAGCTTTAAAAGTCTTTTTACACCGAGGCCCTGTGGAGTCTTGTAATGACTGAACCAGCACTGTGCAAACAGCGATATTGAATACATGAAGTTGACATTTAGATTTCTGTCATGCATATTATCTGCCTGGACGTTTGTCCTTGTCTGAAAAGGTTTCATTTGGTGGGCTGTGTCCTCTGAAAGCTGTTTCCAGTTTCTCTAGTAATCAGTTACTCAAGTACTGTCCTTAAGTATATTCAGTAGTTGAGCCATAAAGCTGCAAGTAAAAGTAGCAACTTCACAGTTTAGAAATACTCGGTTACAAGTAAAAGTACTCGTTATGCAGAATAATATGCATCCATGTGTAAGAATCACTAATGTTGCAGCTGGTAAAGGTGGAGCTAATTTGAACTACTTTATATACTGCTTTGTAGCTTAATCCATACAGATACATCATACTTTATTAATGTAATACATTTTGTACAAATAATCTGAATTTGATTACTAAAGTAACTAAAGCTGCCAAATCAGTGTAGTGGAGTAAAAAAATGAATAAAATGGAAACACTCAAGTATAGTACCTTAAAACTGGGTTAAAGCGATTTGTTAAAGAGTATTTAACTTATATATTATTTGTTTAAGAAAGCAGCCTCGTGAGTACCTTTTTCATAGTCATACCTGTGTAAAATCCACATAGAAAAGGTTCATTTTCATTCCTGCTCACTCCCATATCTAATCTGTGTTTGGTCTCAAAAATCTCACATCAGTCAGGCTCTAAAATTTGGTCAGGTTTCTAATACTAAATTGATTTCATTGCCGGCACTGAGCTCTTAAACTACAGATTTAAACACATTACAAGTACCAAACTTTAGTAGAGAACAAGTTACATTATTTAATCATTTTGAAATACAGAAAGAGTGACACATGTACACATGTACTTATTATATATTGAATCTTAGTGCTTTTGATACTTTAGGTTTGTTCCACTGATGAGACTTGTGTACTTTGATTCTGGATGCAGTATGAGAAGAGTTTTCCATCGTCTGTTTTAGAAAATGGCAGCAGAGAGAGTGTTAAAATCTTGTGTGTCTGACCTACTGTGTTAGAGTGTCAGTGTTATAAGGCTTTCTGAAGTACGACTGCCCATGCTGGGGCGCATTAGCTGTATCACGAGAAGAAAAAGAGCAGAAATGTCACAAGGTATCGGCCTAATTGGCATTTCAATGAACATGGACAACAGCCCACTGTCTTCTCCTCTTCTCTTCTTCTCTTTTGGTTTTATTAACTCGCTGGCTTCCCTCTGACAATCTCTCTACTATATCAGCCATATGTTGTGGGTGTAAGGTCAGTTGACAAACACAACAAGGTAATTACAATACAGAGGATTCACCAGCCTTTCATGTCACCCGTAACTAAATCAGGACTGATTACCTGGTTTCCTGTGTTATTATGTCTGCTGCCGTATAAAATGTCACGTTAGTATGGATTTTCAGAGGTAACACTGCGTGTTTGATTTTGATGAAATTGTTTCAATCATTTTAAGCTGCTGTTGTTCTATATGTACCATAGCAACAAGACCTCAGTGTAACTTCACTTCAGGCGTTCTGAACTCAGCCATACTCTTCCTCCTTACCATGAAGTGTCTCCGTCTGATCAGCTGTTGTCTCATCGTAGCCCTCTCCAATTGGTGCATAGAGAGGACTCAAATGGAGAGCAAAAATGGTGTGGTTTCATCTCTCAGGAGAGTGGCTCATCTCTCTCCGTGTTACTACAACACAGAGAGCTTTTATGACCTTGGTAACGCAGTTCGCAGTCTGTCTCACGCAGGAGCTGATGAAGTGTTTGGAGGTGATTAAAGTCTGTCTCCTCTGATGATGCTTGATGCTGCTGAGTCAGTGACCTTTCCTGACCTGATGGCAAGAAAGGTTACTGAATCACCTCTCCTCTCCTCTCCTCTCCTCTCCTCTCCTCTCCTCTCCTCTCTTCTCCTCTCCTCTCCTCTCCTCCTATTTGTCATATCCCGTTCTTTTCATCCTCACTTCTTCTCACCTTGTCCTCTTCATCCTTGTCTTCTCTTCTCTTCCTTCTCCTCTTCTCTTCCTTCTCCTTTCGTCTTCTCTCCTTTCCTCTCCTCTTCTTTTCCCTCCTCTCCTCTCCTCTTCCTCCCCCTCTCCTCTCTTTTCATCCCTTTGTCTCCTTAATTGTCATCTCCTCTTCTTTGCATCCTCACTTTTCTTTACCTCTTCCTCTTCCTCTTCCTCTTCGACGTTCATCATTTCTTCTCCTCTCCCTTTTGTCCTTTCTTCAGCCTCCTCTCCTCTCCTCTCCTCTTTTTAGCACAGTGTTTAATGCAGTAAAAAATAAAACCAAGGACAAATCAAATCAAAAGATAAACAATCTCCTCTGTCACACCAAAGAACCCTGTTTCCTCCTTGTCCTCACTCTCAGCATTCGTCAAACTTGTAACGTCTTACATTTTCCACTTCTTGTATAAGAGCTCAAAATAGAAACAACTGTTTTACAGTAAGGCCCTGACAAGCGTCTTGTTATCTCCCTGCATGTGTCATTTTACAATAAGTCCTTGCTTGAGCTGCGTCGCTGAATGGATCCTCTGACAAATTTGCATGTTAAGCTGAACGTTCCTCACCAGGGACAATTAATCAGCACACAGCAATTAATGAGTCTGTGTCCCCCAGTGATTAATTGTGTCTCATGTGTCCAATGTGGGGAAGATCCCAGCGACAGCTGTTTGTTCATGTCCATGTTTTTATGGCAGTATTTTTCATTCAACATCCAAAGAATAATTTTCTCGGGATATTAAGCATTAAAATTGAGTTGAAATTTGAAAACAATTTGATGCAGATTTTGTTTATTTGGTCTGCTTGCAGTTTACAATCAAACGCAGCTAAAAAACTAATTGCTATGGACAAGAAATCAAACAGCCTTGATGGAGAAGCCTAACACGACTGAGAGGCATTTGTTGAGTGGAAGGAGAAGCAATAGAGAACAGTGGCAGAGGATGCTGCGGAAATAATGCAGGGTGATATTCAAAGCTCTGGGATATTTTGTTTTGCGACTACAAAGAGAATTTCTATAACCTTCGCTTGGATTTCTGGGGCAGTTCTTGGTGATTGTGTCTGTGGGTGGTTGTGTGTATATGAAAATACTTTTTTGGACAGGGACAGAGCTCACAGGGTTTCAGTGTAATATCTGCTGCCCTTGGATCACAAGTTGACTTTAATTACTTCTGTGTAAATATACAAAAAAAAAGAAAAGAAAAGAAATTGGTGTTCAAAACAGATTTTTGCCTTTTGGAAAGCTGCTTCCCACTGGCAGGGAAATCAAATGCATAAATTCACATACATATTCCACAGAGCAACGTTCTTATATTGACTTGTGTTTATGGCCAAACATGTGGGAACACTGGTAAACACAAGTGTGCACACTAGATGTTATTTTGTGCAGGGAAAAAGATCAAGCCCTGCCTCAAAATGCCTGCAGAAGGATTCCTACTTATTAATACCATCTTAAAGTGATTGTGTCATCAGGAGTTTCATATATTTAACTTCCTGACTATTGATTGGTTGTCTTGCTCCACGACGATGGTGACAGTGTGCACAGACAGTGCTTGAGTGGGAGTCAGAGAGCAGATCTGAGCCCTCTGAAGATTAACACTGTAGGATCTGGTTTGCCTTCTGGCTTCTGCTGCTGATTACTTTCACTCGAACCAAGACCTGACCCCCGGGTGTGCCACTGTGTCACTGCCCCGGCTCCCCCGAGCACCATATGGACATGACATCTTGTCTTATCACGCCATTTCCACTTGTCACTCACCACACCAGAAGATTGTTTTCACCTTTTGACAGACATGGATCCAAATTATTTTATACGAGGATCAGAGTCCCATGTGTCAATAGAGATAATTAACACATCTGACCGAGACAGGTGCGGATACGTGCAGTGATTAAGCCTGTAAAATAGACACTAACAGATCTGAAAGGTGCAAACTGCATCAACTCTTTTGTTTGTCATTGCTCAATAGTGATAAGAAAGACAGACTATAACTAGGCTTTGTTCTGTTTCATAATCAAACATATTGCTCAACAAGATAATTAATGTTGGACTATTTTCTGTCAATTTTGTTTGTTTCTTTGATTTGGTGACACCAGTGGTTACCACGGTAACAGCAAGTGTATTTTAATGGTATAGCAAACGTTCGTCGAGTAGCTACCTCGTCAAAAACTACAATATGAGAGCAGCATGTGTGTCTGATTACAGCACAACCAATTAACCTATATTATTTTAATAAAGAAGTGTAATAATCTGACTTCATGCTGCACACAGTGCCAGTATGTTTTACAGCGGGACATACTGAAGTTGGTTACCTTGCTGAAGTGTTACAGCCATCTTCTGGAGCTCTTTATGTAACAGCTCGCTGTGGCTGTTCATTATGTTCCATTATTCTCCTACAAAAATCTGAAAATGATCAATAAATACAGAAATCAGATTTATCTAAAGATAGAGTAAGTAATTCTTACTTACATTGCGATTATGATATGGTTAAGCTCAGAGAATGGCCTGGGGTTATATCGTAGAGAATACATTTGGTTAAGGAATGGATAGGGTCAGGTAATTAAAACACTCGGGGAAGGATCATGGTTATGGTTATTAAAAACACAAAGGATAAATCCATATCTCTGATGAGGTGCAATCTATAGTCTCTAGCGTGAAAGTCAGACAGCTACACATCCATCCACCACTTAAACCATCACATTTTGGCATTCCTACAGAAAGGACAGACTAATTCCTGCACTTAATATAATCACTGGATGTAAGTTGTGAGCGGGAGAATCATCCAATATTGACATAATTTCTAGAAATACTGGGCTGGACTGTATATTATATTATACAAAGAGTCCAGAGTCTCTGTTTCTTTTTTCCCTGATTTGGACGTACGGCATCCAAAACATAACAGCTGGACTGTGAGAGTTCCTTACGCCTTTGTGATTAGCAGTTTCAGCCCACATTAACCAAAAGAGAGATGTGTGCAAAAAAGAAATCTAGGTCTTCATGTGATAAAAAATGCCCCCCTTTCATTATTAAGCCTTTAATTTTAAAGAAGCTACTATTTCTCAAGGAGGATAACGACCTTTAATATGTTAATATGTCTCTACAGCAACAGCAGTAACCCGGCAGTCAGTGTCTTACTCCTATTAAATATTTATAAAAAAACACATAACAGTGCTGTACGTCGAGGGTACACATGAGTCTGCATGCTGCGCTGAACTCAACAACCGAGGGAAAACCCTTACGTCACTTTAACAAGCATTTACTGTCAACATTAAGTGGAAAAGTAATGATTCGACAGCAGGTTCATGTGCGCTTTCATTGACACATATACGTACACACACACACGCACACACTCTTTTGAGTGGAGGATTTCAGGAAGAAATACTGTAGCCTTTTGTGAACTGCAGATTAAACTAAGCTTAAGTTGGAGACTGGAAAATCACACCATGGCTTTGCATTGGCTTAATCCTGCCTGTGCACATTGTCAAAAGATCTTGCATACTAATGTCACTGCCATTGCTTGAGATAAGAGAAAAGTTAGAAAACTGTAGGGATGTCATAACTTTCAATACATGCAACTCATTGACAACCCCAAAATTTCTTATGCCAAAAACATTTTCAGTGTAATGTTATTGCCGCATGGATTATAATCAGTGACAATGTTTTGTTTTTTTGCACCATGCACAAGTCATAGCTGGGTGGTGGTGGGTATTATATGCAGGACTTTGACACTAGAGACCGTCATGGTTCAGTTTAGATCACATACACACTTTGGTTAAGGTTTGGGAAAGATTGTGCTTTCAGTTAAACATTATTAAACATGTTGTATAATAATAACTATTACGTTGTTCCTGATTTGCTTTTCATTTGTTTCTCAGTAACTACTTAAGGATTTTGTGTACCATATTGTAAACCTTTGGAAAGGATATGATTCCTTAAAAGTCCACTAACAAATCTTTGGCGACTGGGGGGTAGCAGAAGCAAGTTGTGAAGGCAACATTATCATATCATCACCTTCTAAAATATAACATTAATATTGGGAATCTGTTGGAATATGTATAGGAGTTGCCTAAGTTGCCCGTAGTGTTTGTCTCTATGTGCCCTGTGATTGTCCAGGTTGTACCCTGTGTCTTGCCCTAAGTCAGCTGGGATAGGCTCCATCCCGTCCATGACATTGAATTAGTGTAAGAAAATGGATGAATGGATGGCTGTTAGCAGCTGTTTGTTTACACACTGAGAAGACAAAGAGCAGGAGGATTTACTCTCCTTTTAGCTTCTTCTTGGTCTTCACCAACTCCTGAGAGAAATATCTGTCTCTTTGGCTGCTAAATGCTCCACTTTGTTCACCAGCTAGTTGCTAACTGTGTCTGATTTCTATTCAGCGCTGGAAAAGGTAGCATATAGCTGAGATCTTTCACTTAAAAAAAGCTGCCTGCTGTGGCTGAAAACAAAGCCGATGAGCGAACCGAAACAGTAAAGTTGTGGGACAGAAAACCAAACCAATGAGCTAAAAGATGCTATCAAACTCTTTAGAGCTGAGGTCAGCTGCTGAGTGACGTGGTACATTTAACGGTTTGTCACTTTCACACCCATCCGTTGCAAATATAGAAATATTGTTTATAGCCACTTTATTAATCATCAATCTTCGTTTCTGAAGATTTAATCAGGAACCCATGCCTTGTTTACTACTACTATTTAGTAACTCGGAGAGACTGTCAAGCGCACCCACACAGCCCTTCCACTGTCAAGGCCACAAAAAGTCAAGAACAACATTCAACCTTGTGACATTACACACCAGCATCCCCTCTTCCCACACACACACAAACACACAAACTTTGACTGTAGCTGGAAGGAGTGATAGTGCACTGTGTCATCCTCAGTGGTGAGGCAATTTGATGCCTGTCTCCTTTTTCACAGATAGATTCAACACGTCCCCCAGGACTGCTCAACACAAACACTCTCATGATCACTCACACTCACCCTCGCTATAACCTTGAAGCTAAATGGAACAGTTTACCACATGACACAAGGTGTGCTACTATATTTGTCACAATCCACTCCGGTCCCCTGCTTGCTTTTCCCTCTTACCTGCACCCAGTAACTTTCCACTCACCTGTCAGCCCCGCCTCCTCATCAGTCACCATGGTTTCTCCCGCCTCCCACACCTGCTCCTCATCAGTAATCAACCCTGTATTTAAGCACCAACCTCCAGACACTCTTTGCCAGATTGTTCTTCGCGTCATGCAAGTCTTTCCAGCACTTTTGTCCGGACTGATCTCCCGTTGCCGACCCTGCCTGCCTTTGACCTGCTCGTCTGTCTCTGCCCCGGTAATCACCTCAGCTTTTCGTCCCCGACCACGAGTTCTGCCTCAGTGTTTCTGGTGTCTGTCTGCCTGTTTCCCTGGCTGTTTGGAGGTTTCCCCGGGCAGTCTGTCCCCCTGCTCCAGTTCGTTGCCACAGACTCTCCGATTGAACTCAGGACTTATTCCCTCTCTCTCACCTGCCATATCGCCTGCTGTGAGTTTCTCAATAAGGAACATTACTAAGTATCCCTTGCTGTTGTGCTGCATTTGGGTCCTACACAAGCCCGTTTCAGTACAATCTGGCCAAAGCATGGATCCAGCACACACCGCTTCGCCAGAGCTACGCCTGGAGAGGGTGGAGAACATTCTCCAGCGACACGAGGCATTGGTTGCTTCCACCGCAGCCGAGGTACGCCAGGCTACCGTCACTCAACAACAGGCTGCCGCTAACCAGGAGCAGACATTAGCGGCATTAGCTTCACAGATCCAGCAGCTCACTACTGTGCTCTCACAGAATATGGTCCAGAACCTACCTGCAACAGCGCCTGCTGCCGTACTCCAACCAACGCCACCTGGTCCAGTTTCTGAACCCCGAGTTGGGGCTCCGGAACGTTATGCGGGGAACCCAGAGGTCTGTAATCCGTTTATTACGAACTGCTCAATCCTGTTCGCCCTGCAGCCACACACATTCGCCTCTGAGGAGGCCAAAGTGGCGTTCACCATTAATCACCTCACGGGGAGGGCCCGCCTGTGGGGAACCGCTGAATGGGAACGTCAAACTCCTGCTTGCAGCTCCTTCAGAGACTTCGCTGCTGAGCTCCGGAAGGTTTTTGGCCCACCTTCCCAGGGTCCAGATGCTATGGGCGGTCTCCTGAACCTCCACCAGGGGGACCGCTCCGTGGCTGACTACTCTATTGACTTTCGCACCAGGGCTCGCCAGAGTAAATGGAACACCGAGGCCCAGTGCGACGCCTACCTACAGGGGCTTGAGGAGTATGTTAAGGACGAGCTGGTGTCATATGATCTCCCTGCCACTTTGGATGAGCTCATCGAACTCACACGGCGGGTGGACCGACGCATCCAGGCCAGGCGGGAGGAGAGACGGCGAGGACGGTTTGGGCATCCTCTTCCTTCCCAGTTCCGTGCAGTACCGGAGGTATCCTCTTCCCGGCCTGAACCTCAGAGGGGAGATTCAGAACCTATGCAGGTTGGCAGAACCACTCTGTCACCAGAGGAACGCCAGCGTCGTCAAAGACACAACCTATGTCTGTACTGTGGACAAGACGGACACTTCGTCTCCAGGTGTCCAGCAAAAAGCCAGGTCTCACCAGTAGCGAGGGATGTACTGGTGAGTCCGACCTCTGAACTGTCCCTCAGGAAACGCCCCCTCTGCCATGGTCGCCTGCTGCTACCAGGGGGCTCCCACTCCCTTGCCGTCTTCATTGACTCTGGCGCCGACGTCTCCATTATAAATGAAGAGCTGGCCCAGCAGTTGGAGATAGAAAGGGTTCCGCTGCCTCAGCCTGTCCCCGCCAACGCCCTGGACGGTCACCTGCTGGGGACCGTCACTCATCAGACTGTTCCAGTGCAGATGCTTCTCTCCGGCAACCACCACGAAACTATCACGTTTCACATCTTGGACTCTCCGCGTATCCCACTCATTTTGGGATATCCCTGGCTCCGGCGCCACAATCCCCACATAGACTGGGCGACGGGAGCCATTCTGGGCTGGAGCTCGGCCTGTCACCAAGTCTGTCTCAAGCAGGCCTCCGCTCCTCAGTCCAGGCCCTGCACCACGTTGGCTCCTGATCTGATGGGGGTCCCGCCAGAGTACCACGATTTCAGGGAGGTTTTCAGCAAGGCGAAGGCGACCTCTTTGCCTCCACACCGTCCATATGACTGTGCCATAGATCTTCTACCCGGCACCAGTCCTCCCCGAGGTCGTCTATACTCCCTGTCCGCACCAGAGAGGAAGGCCATGGAGGACTACATTAACGACTCCCTGGCGGCTGGCATCATCCGTCCGTCATCCTCCCCTGCTGGAGCGGGGTTCTTTTTTGTCGAGAAGAAGGACAAATCATTGAGGCCCTGCATCGACTACCGAGGCCTCAACGACATAACGGTGAAGAATCGGTATCCCCTCCCCCTCATCTCGTCTGCCTTTGAACTCCTGGAGGGGGCTACCATCTTCACCAAACTGGACCTCCGCAACGCCTACCACCTGGTGCGAATTCGGGAGGGCGACGAGTGGAAGACAGCATTCAACACACCTACTGGACACTATGAATACCTGGTGATGCCTTTTGGCCTCACCAACGCCCCCGCCGTCTTCCAGGCTCTGGTCAACGACGTGCTCCGGGACATGCTTAACAAGCATGTCTTCGTCTACTTGGATGATATTCTAATTTTCTCCAAGGCCAAGGAGGACCACATCCACCATGTTCAGGGGGTTCTTCAACGGCTCCTGGAAAACTCGCTGTTTGTTAAGGCAGAGAAATGCGAGTTCCATGCTCCATCAGTCTCCTTTCTTGGATACATTGTCGGCCAGGGGAGCATCCAGATGGATCCAGCCAAGGTCTCAGCCGTCGCCGCCTGGCCTGTTCCTGACTCCCGGAAGCAGCTACAAAGATTCCTGGGGTTCGCCAATTTTTACCGTCGTTTCATTCGGGGATACAGCACGGTGGCAGCCCCTCTCACAGCTCTCACCTCCTCCAAAGTCCCCTTCAGCTGGTCCTCCGCCGCCACAGATGCCTTCCAGACCCTCAAGAATCGCTTCACCTCTGCGCCTATCCTGCGTATGCCCGACCCCAAGAGACAGTTCGTGGTGGAAGTAGACGCCTCTGATGTCGGGGTGGGGGCTGTCCTGTCTCAGCGGGCTACTGATGACCAGAAGCTCCACCCCTGCGCCTTTTTCTCTCGACGCCTGACTCCCGCAGAAATGAACTATGACATTGGAAATCGGGAGCTTCTGGCGGTCAAATTGGCACTGGACGAGTGGCGTCACTGGCTGGAGGGGGCCGAACAACCATTTCTCGTATGGACGGACCACAAGAACCTAGAATACATCAGGTCAGCCAGAAGACTGAACTCCAGGCAGGCCCGCTGGTCCCTCTTTCTCACCCGATTCAATTTCACTCTCTCCTATCGCCCGGGAACCCGCAACGTTAAGCCTGACGCCCTCTCCCGCCAGTTCCTGAAGGAAGAGGAAGAGGTTTCCACAGCAGCGGACACCATCCTTCCCTCTGCTCGCCTGGCCGCCGCCATTACATGGGGGATTGAGGAGAGAGTTAGGACGGCGCTGGAGGAGCAACCAGGTCCCAGCGCCTGTCCTCCCAACCGGCTCTTCGTCCCACCTCCGTTCTGAGGTGCTCCAGTGGGCCCACAACACGCACCTCACCTGCCATCCAGGGATCCAGAGGACCAAGGAGGTTCTTCAGCGCCGATTCTGGTGGGACTCCCTGGACCTGGACACCCAGGGGTTTGTCAAGGCCTGCCCTGTCTGCAACCGGAACAAATCCTCCCACCAGGCTCCTGCTGGTCACCTGCTCCCGCTTCCAGTTCCCCATCGTCCCTGGTCCCACATTTCTCTGGACTTTGTGACCGGTCTACCACCATCTCTAGGACACACCACTATCCTTACCGTGGTAGACCGGTTTAGCAAGATGGCCCACTTCATTCCCCTGCCCAAGCTCTCTTCAGCCAAAGAGACTGCTGAACTGGTCCTCCAGCACATATTCCGGCTCCATGGTCTTCCAGTCGATGTGGTCTCTGACCGAGGGCCGCAGTTCTCCTCGTTTTTTTGGAGAGAGTTCTGCTCTCTCATCGGGGCCACGGCCAGCCTGTCATCCGGGTTTCATCCTCAATCTAACGGCCAGACGGAGCGGAAAAACCAGGAGATGGAGGTGGCTCTCCGGTGTATGGTCTCCAGTCACCCCACTTCCTGGTCGCAGCAGTTGCTCTGGGTAGAATATGCCCATAACACACTCCTCAGCTCCTCCACTGGTCTCTCCCCTTTTCAGTGTGCTTATGGATACCAGCCACCCCTATTTCCAGCCCAGGAGAGGGAGGTTTCTTGCCCCTCTGTACAGGCTTTCATCCGCCGTGTCGCCGCACCTGATCCCAGGCCAGATCCACTCTCCTGCGGTTGGTGGGCCGTTACACAGCCTTGGCCAATCGTCGCCGCACCTCGGCTCCTGCTTATCAAGTGGGACAGAAGGTGTGGTTGTCAACCCGGGGCCTACCACTCCGGGTCGACTCGAAGAAACTGGCACCCAAGTTCATCGGCCCCAACGAAATTCAGAAGGTCATCAACCCTGCTGCAGTCCGCCTCAAGCTTCCCAGGTCCATGCGAGTACACCCCACATTCCATGTCTCAAAAATCAAGCCAGTTCTGGAGAGTCCCTTGATTCCTGCTACCCCGACTCCTCCGCCACCTCGCCTTATCAATGGAGACCCAGCCTACACGGTTCGACGGCTTATCCGCTCTCGTGCCGTGGGAGGGGCATCCAGTACCTGGTTGACTGGGAGGGATATGGTCCAGAGGAGAGGTCGTGGGTCCCCCGTCAGCTACATCCTTGACCCTCAGCTCATTACTGACTTGCACCGGCAGCACCCGGACCAGCCCTCCAGGATACGCCCGTCCACTGATAACCCCAGCCTGAGTGCCTCTGGTGCCCCACCCATCCCCGGCCCTAGCGAGGTGGACCCGCCATCGTCCTCTGTGGACTCTTCATCTGAGGACTCGTGGTCGGGGATTTCGTCCCCAACCACGAGTTCTGCCTCAGTGTTTCTGGTGTCTGTCTGCCTGTTTCCCTGGCTGTTTGGAGGTTTCCCCGGGCAGTCTGTCCCCCTGCTCCAGTTCGTTGCCACAGACTCTCCGATTGATTGGACTTATTCCCTCTCTCTCCTGCCATATCGCCTGCTGTGAGTTTCTCAATAAAAACATTACTAAGTATCCCTTGCTGTTGTGCTGCATTTGGGTCCTACCAAGCCCGTTTCAATATTTGGTCCTTATTAGAGTTTTGGTCCTCGGTGCACCCCTTCTGGATGGTTTTACTGTTTTGACTTTCACATATCTGTACCTTCACCAAAACTATACAGTATACTACAGACAGCTGTGTCTCTTCATTGCACAGTCTGTCAGCCTAGGGTGTTTCAATTTGCTAAAGTTTTTTTCTTTGTTATCCTTGTGGTATAAACCTCCTCGAACATTGCTACGCTATCTAGTGCTCTCCGTTTATCTTAGTTGGACATTTACCATGGGGACTTATAGAGACTGACTCATACTGTAGCCAGCCTCAGTGGACGTTTAAGGAACTGCAGTTTTTGGCACTCCGTAGCCACGGAGGTTGACGCTTGGATAATACCATTTGCGTCATTTATGATAGGAAGGAGAGGTGGGTGAGGTGAGGGGTTGTTATCAGCAACTACACTGCTATATGCCACTACACTGGTCCTTTAAATAACATGCATGAATAACTGCTAACACCTTTTGTGAGATATTGTATACAACCAACCAATCATATGACCAACCACAGTTATTACTTGCTACTTATAGACTGATTTGTTGTCGGTTCTTAACTTGGTTAATGGACTTCAGTGGATTTAGAGAGAAGATGTTTAATGTAGGAGAGAAACTTTGTTGTTGCTCTTTCATGCGGCAGGATTAGCAACGCGGCGAAGAACTCAACTGCGATTCCTCCGCCGTCTCGTGTTTGTGTGTACAAAAAACCTCACACTCATCGCAGCAGGCTGTCTGTACTGCTTAGATTTCTTCAATGTGACTTGACCTCCGTCTCCTTGTCATCCTTCTGCTTGGAGCGTCACTCGATGTGTAGGTCACCCTGAGCTGTCTGTTGTAAATTCCTAGTGTGCTAACTGTAGTAAGGCAGCATGAACCAACTCCCCCAACCGCCATCGTCACCCTACTGAGGTTATGCGTCCTTGTATGTGTTTCTACAGGCAGTGCGCCTTCATTGTAACACCACTGGTGCATTCACAGCAGGACAGAGGAGGCTGCTGTTCCTGAAAACTGGCAGGTAATGAGGCAGTAAGATGCTCTTGAGCCTCACAGGGCTCGAGGCAAATCTGGATGACTTGGAGATTCCACTCTTTCCCAAAGGAATCCCGTCTGGAAGCATCGCTGTAGGTTTTTGATAAAGGAGCTGCCTTCGTCTTGAATGCTATACATTTCAATAGGTATTGTTCCAGGAACGTGCGCGGTCAAGCTTTAGGAGCTGGCTCACGGCAGAATTATTGTTAGTCTCAGATTTACCACCTGCACGGAGAGCATCTGTCAGTCATCACAAGGCAATCTCACTCTTTATAATCTGTTGGAGGTGGTAATGGATTTCATCTGGAGAATTACAGGGCTCAAAAGTCACTGTTTGCCTTTTACTTCCTCTGTCCTTTTATCTCCCCATCTAATCCTCTTCTCCTCTATTTTAATTTGTATACGACACAAAAGCGTTACATACAGTAAATACTATCATGTCCTGATGTTGTTACATTTATCTTTATCGTGCAAGCTGAGAAAAAGTTCATCCCTGTTTTGACTGGTTGTATTTGACAACTGATTTACACTAGATCTTTCAAATGTTGTTTTTCTATAGCGATTGGCTCCTGCTAGAAGCACAGCTTCTACGTTTTGACACCAGATCTTTGTCAGGTTAACTCAGCTGTGAGAAAGAAGATCCATATATGCCGGATTTGCCCTTCTAGCAATTACAGACTGTCCTCCCGAGAAGCGTGACGTATACATACATGAGAGCAGACATACGTCACTCTCCTGTCTTCAGAATGACCATGCGATGCCTAGTGGCACTAGTTTACAATTTTCTTTACTTTCCCAAAGAGTGAAGGACAGTAAAAGAGATCTGTAGCTTCAGGGCATCCTCAGAGAGGATAGAAAGTGTCAGACTTTGCCAGTCAATATGTGTAGATTTGTGGCAATCACAGGTTAGTTGATGATGTTACTGCAAACAAAAGAGTCCCTACCACAAATACCTCTTAGAACATAGTTGGTCCACTCCAAAGACCACTGGGAGCAGAGAGTATTTTAACCTTAATCATTTACATAAAATGAGCTAACCTACCTTCTAATAATGAAAATGCACAATAACATACTGAATGGGGCTAAACCTGACCTCTTTCCTACTTCTCTGTGCTCGTACTAAAAGGTCGCTTAATAAGCACAAATGGCTACAAAAATACAGCCAGAGACAGCCGTTGTGTTTCACTAGAGTGATGTAATTAGTTTACAGTGATGTCACATTGGACAGATGAACAAAACAGCTAAATAAAGTGTCTTAACGACAGAAGAAGTGACAGATGTTTGAAACGTATCACCTTCAGAGTTCAGTAAGGTAATTATAAATGTCAGGTTTTTCCACTTTGTCAATTTTTTGGATCACAGATAACATAACATAACATAACATAATTATTTGCATGCCTAGTTAAAAGCAATATTTACTGCCAGTCAAATTAGAGAGTCTGCTTTCGCCCCAAAAGGGAGCAGAGGGATGCAAGTACCCGGATGGGCTGCTCTAAAACTCATCGGTCATTAGAGCAAGTGCATCCAAAAAACGTTTTATGTTCGAGTAAACAATTTAAATATGGAGCATATTCACATATTAAGAAGCACATAAACCAGACAACTATTACATCACTCTAGTGAAACACAACGGCTGTCTCTGGCTGTATTTTTGTAGCCGTTTGTGCTTATTAGGCAACCTTTTAGTATAAGCACAGAGAAGTAGGAAAGAGGTCGGGTTTAGCCCCATTTACTTTGTGCTGTTTACAAGTTTCATTATTAGAAGGTAGGTCAACTCATAAACCAGAAAAAAATGACCAGATCTGAGCAAGTTAACAAACGCTTCTGGCTGGGTTTGAAGTCATGTATAAAACTGACCAAAACAAGGGCACGGCCACATTGTGACAGAGACGTGGTGCCCCGGCTTTTCGTTTTGTTATTTCCTTTAAACCACGACCATGATCATCCCCTAACCTTGACAAAAGAACTGCTTTACACTTAGACAGCATTTATTATTGTAAAACATGACAGCAAAGTCCCCTAACAATGTCATTTTTGTGCCTAAACCTAGCCAAACCTATCACATTGTGAAAGTGATTTCCTAGCCCCGCCTCCTCATCAGTCACCATGGTTTCTCCCGCCTCCCACACCTGCTCCTCATCAGTAATCAACCCTGTATTTAAGCACCAACCTCCAGACACTCTTTGCCAGATTGTTCTTCGCGTCATGCAAGTCTTTCCAGCACTTTTGTCCGGACTGATCTCCCGTTGCCGACCCTGCCTGCCTTTGACCTGCTCGTCTGTCTCTGCCCCGGTAATCACCTCAGCTTTTCGTCCCCGACCACGAGTTCTGCCTCAGTGTTTCTGGTGTCTGTCTGCCTGTTTCCCTGGCTGTTTGGAGGTTTCCCCGGGCAGTCTGTCCCCCTGCTCCAGTTCGTTGCCACAGACTCTCCGATTGATTGGACTTATTCCCTCTCTCTCACCTGCCATATCGCCTGCTGTGAGTTTCTCAATAAGAAACATTACTAAGTATCCCTTGCTGTTGTGCTGCATTTGGGTCCTACACAAGCCCGTTTCAATATTTGGTCCTTATTAGAGTTTTGGTCCTCGGTGCACCCCTTCTGGATGGTTTTACTGTTTTGACTTTCACATATCTGTACCTTCACCAAAACTATACAAGTATACATACAGACAGCTGTGTCTTCTCAATTGCACAGTCTGTCAGCCTAAGGGTGTTTCAATTTGCTAAAGTTTTTTTCTTTGTTAATCCTTGTGGTATAAATCCTCCCGAACATTGCTACGCCATCTAGTGCTCTCCGTTTTATCTTAGTTGGACATTTACCATGGGGACTTATAGAGACTGACTCATACTGTAGCCAGCCTCAAGTGGACGTTTAAGGAACTGCAGTTTTTGGCACTTCCGTAGCCACGGAGGTTGACGCTTGGATAATACCATTTGCGTCATTTATGATAGGAAGGAGAGGGGTGAGGTGAGGGGTTGTTATCAGCAACTACACTGCTATATGCCACTACACTGGTCCTTTAAATAACATGCATGAATAACTGCTAACACCGTTTTGTGAGATATTGTCATACAACCAACCAATCATATGACCAACCACAGTTATTACTTGCTACTTATAGACTGATTTGTTGTCGGTTCATTAACTTGGTATAATGGACTTCAGTGGATTTAGAGAGAAGATGTTTGATGTAGGAGAGAAACTTTGTTGTTGCTCTGTCACTGCGGCAGGATTAGCAACGCAGGCGAAGAACTCAACTGCGATTCCTCCGCCGTCTCGTGTTTGTGTGTACAAAAAACCTCACACTCATCGCAGCAGGCTGTCTGTACTGCTTAGATTTCTTCAATGTGACTTGACCTCCGGTCTCATTGTCATCCTTCTGCTTGGAGCGTCACTCGATGTGTAGGTCACCCTGAGCTGTCTGTTGTAAATTCCTAGTGTGCTAACTGTAGTAAGGCAGCATGAACCAACTCCCGCCCAACCGCCATCGTCACCCTACTGAGGTTATGCGTCCTTGTATGTGTTTCTACAGGCAGTGCGCCTTCATTGTAAACACCACTGGTGCATAATTCACAGCAGGACAGAGGCTGCTGTTCCTGAAAACTGGCAGGTAATGAGGCAGTAAGATGCTCTTGAGCCTCACAGGAGGCTCGAGGGCAAATTCTGGATGACTTGGAGATTCCACTCTTTCCCAAAGGAATCCCGTCTGGAAGCATCGCTGTAGGTTTTTGATAAAGGAGCTGCCTTCGTCTTGAATGCTATACATTTCAATAGGTATTGTTCCAGGAACGTGCGCGGTCAAGCTTTAGGAGCAGGCTCACGGCAGAATTATTGTTAGTCTCAGATTTACCACCTGCACGGAGAGCATCTGTCAGTCATCACAAGGCAATCTCACTCTTTATTAATCTGTTGGAGGTGGTAATGGATTTCATCTGGAGAATTACAAGGGCTCATAAAGGTCACTGTTTGCACTTTTACTTCCTCTGTCCTTTTATCTCCCCATCTAATCCTCTTCTCCTCTATTTTAATTTGTATACGACACAAAAGCGTATACATACAGTAAATACTATCATGTCCTGATGTTGTTACATTTATTCTTTATCGTGCAAGCTGAGAAAAAAGTTCATCCCTGTTTTGACTGGTTGTATTTGACAACTGATTTACACTAGATCTTTCAAATTGTTGTTATTTCTATAGCGATTGGCTCCTGCTAGAAGCACAGCTTCTACGTTTTGACACCAGATCTTTGTCAGGTTAACTCAGCTGTGAGAAAGAAGATCCATATATGCCGGATTTGCCCTTCTAGCAATTACAGACTGTCCTCCCGAGAAGCGTGACAGTATACATACATGAGAGCAGACATACGTCACTCTCCTGTCTTCAGAATGACCATGCGATGCCTAGTGGCACTAGTTTACAATTTTCTTTACTTTCCCAAAGAGTGAAGGACAGTAAAAGAGATCTGTAGCTTCAGGGCATCCTCAGAGAGGATAGAAAGTGTCAGACTTTGCCAGTCAATATGTGTAGATTTGTGGCAATCACAGGTTAGTTGATGATGTTACTGCAAACAAAGAGTCCCTACCACAAAATACCTCTTAGAACATAGTTGGTCCACTCCAAAGACCACTGGGAGCAGAGAGTATTTTAACCTTAATCATTTACATAAAATGAGCTAACCTACCTTCTAATAATGAACATTGCACAATAACATACTGAATGGGGCTAAACCTGACCTCTTTCCTACTTCTCTGTGCTCGTACTAAAAGGTCGCTTAATAAGCACAAATGGCTACAAAAATACAGCCAGAGACAGCCGTTGTGTTTCACTAGAGTGATGTAATTAGTTTACAGTGATGTCACATTGGACAGATGAACAAAACAGCTAAATAAAGTGTCTTAACGACAGAAGAAGTGACAGATGTTTGAAACGTATCACCTTCAGAGATTCAGTAAGGTAATTATAAATGTCAGGTTTTTCCACTTTGTCAATTTTTTGGATCACAGATAACATAACATAACATAACATAATTATTTGCATGCCTAGTTAAAAGCAATATTTACTGCCAGTCAAATTAGAGAGTCTGCTTTCGCCCCAAAAGGGAGCAGAGGGATGCAAGTACCCGGATGGGCTGCTCTAAAACTCATCGGTCATTAGAGCAAGTGCATCCAAAAAACGTTTTATGTTCGAGTAAACAATTTAAATATGGAGCATATTCACATATTAAGAAGCACATAAACCAGACAACTAATTACATCACTCTAGTGAAACACAACGGCTGTCTCTGGCTGTATTTTTGTAGCCGTTTGTGCTTATTAGGCAACCTTTTAGTATAAGCACAGAGAAGTAGGAAAGAGGTCGGGTTTAGCCCCATTTACTTTGTGCTGTTTACAAGTTTCATTATTAGAAGGTAGGTCAACTCATAAACCAGAAAAAAATGACCAGATCTGAGCAAGTTAACAAACGCTTCTGGCTGGGTTTGAAGTCATGTATAAAACTGACCAAAACAAGGGCACGGCCACATTGTGACAGAGACGTGAGTGACCCCGGCTTTTCGTGTTGTTATTTCCTTTAAACCACGACCATGATCATCCCCTAACCTTGACAAAAGAACTGCTTTACACTTAGACAGCATTTATTATTGTAAAACATGACAGCAAAGGTCCCCTAACAATGTCATTTTTGTGCCTAAACCTAGCCAAACCTATCACATTGTGAAAGTGATTTACTTTTTCATTTGGAAGACACACACAAATTATGTCATCCTGCAGAAAACACTGCTGTCATTCAAAAGGAGCATGATATTCATCCAAAATATTTACAATACTTACAGTTTGAAATTAAAACATCAGTTACACAGTTCAGTACTATATAAAAGATTACTTCCTTCCTATTTAGTTTGCTTGATTAAGATGGGATCAAAATATTGTAGCTGTACTGAATAATTATTTTCAGGAGCATCACTGCAGTGCGCAGATGCCTCTCTCTCAAACTGTTTTTGCCTTCTTGCCAACACACCAAATTAAATATTGGAATGTGCATACGCTGTAGTAGCTTTGAGAAACATTGTATTTGACATTATATTGACTTGCAGTAGCTATAATATTGATGATACTGAATGGGAGGCAGTGTTTATGTCTTTATGCCTTGCTTCTAAGGATTCTTTAGTGCCCCTAGTGCTAGTGTTTTTATGAAATAAAGACATATCTCCTTGTCTCATGGAGAAAAAGATACTCAACAGTGGATTCATTTAATTTAAGATTCAGTAATTTGTAATCGAATACTTGAGCGGACAGCCGGTGCTCGGCCTGCAGGGTGTTCTCAAACTAACTGACCAGCAGTGGTTGTTGTTCCTGCGGTAACAAGTTTGATGTGTGGCTGTTGTTGTTTGCTGATGTGAATGCATAGTGTGCAGCAGATTTGTCAAAATGTTTTGAAAGTTGAGATGGAAAGAGGAGACAGCAAATAACTTTTTTTCTGAATGGCAGAAAGAAAAGGAGGGTTTTCCATGAGACAATGTGCTCTCTGGTAGCTGCATGATTGTTTCTGCCTGATCCTTCTGCGTACGCTTGGTCATTGCACTGCGTAGAGTCTCATTAGTATGGGTGTCAGTGCCTCTCCTTCAGCTGAACCTGCCATGCCACTACTGTAGTGGAGCTGCTTGCCTGCCTGCCGCATTGTCCCTGGATGGCCGATGTGAAGCTGCCAGCTCTGTCTCCTCCCAAGGATGACTGAAATGTGGGAGAGCGTGAGGAGCTGAATTTCATGATTCAAACAAAGCATGTTTTATATGTATGTATATGAAACAGGGAACATGAAGGAGGCCATTGTCATTATCACAGCTACCAAATGCAATGATAATAAATAATCTACTGCATATTATAAATATACTATGTATGAGGTGAAATAAATGCTGTGTAAGCATCTGAAGGGTGTCTGGTGGCCTAATGATTCCTGGATGTTTTGTCAGCTGTCTAATAAAGGTAATATGCCAAAAAAAAACAACAGCTGACCTGTGATTTTAAAATATGACTGATACTGTTGGTGTAATTCTAGTATGCTTCATATTTCTGCAGCAATTTGTGATATGATCTTAGTTGGAAAATGTTCAATTAGTCTCAGATGTACAAACTGACAGCCTAGCATATTTGTTTGTTTACCCTGACAGTTTTGGCTGTAGCTCCACTGCCTTTCTTAGAAAAGCATTGCAGGTGGCGCAGTACAGTACAATCCGACGACGATAAATTGAAAGTGAGAAGCAAAGTGACATCGATAAGATCCAATACCTCTCTTGGTACAAAACAAGACAAGCTAAACTTTTTGGAACGGGGAAAAGACAACATAAAAAGAGTGTGAAAACTAGACGTGTGGAACACACACACTCCAAAAAACAAAAAAACAAAAACAGAGAGGAAACAGCCAAGAAAAGTCAGCAATCTCACATCATTATGAGGAAGCAAACCACCTCATGGAGTGGGAGGGAACAAGAAATGTCTTAAAATCAGAAATGTCTTAATATAGCAAGTACCACTGGAGGAAATATGGAAAAAGGCCTAGAGGACATCCACCTACCTAATCCCTGTGATACTATTAAAAAACTGCCAGGCAACACCGGAAGTCAGTGCCTTACCTCCATGAAGACATAGATCCAACAATCTGATGGCATATGTTGCATATTACACCACGTATAAATGAAAAGTGGTGCATCCAGAGCTGAAACACATGGGCCAGGCATGGCTGTCAAAAAGGCTGGGGGTAGTTCCTCCAGCGCTTCGTCTTTTTGCATTCTTCATATGTGAGGAAAATAAAGTAACGTTGATACTGCACGTTGTTCACGGGTCTGTAAGTGTAAAGCAGAAAGCCCTCCACAATAAAGATTTTGCCCGCACTTCTGGCTCCAGTTCTGGTACTGTTTTGCTTTATGTCTCCATTAAATGCGATTCACTTTCACCAGAATAAGTGTGCTGTAAAGCACTTCGTACCTAGATCTGGTATTTTATGGTATAAAAGTTACATAATGTTGCCTTGAGTATAGCTAGCTCTTTTGTAACCCTATCAAGCAAAATAAATTGTTCAAAAAAAGTACACAATTTACTTGGCAGCTTGTTGTCATGATTTGCTGTCAAACAGACGGGCAAACAGGCTGCTGAACTTCATTGAGACCTCAAAACTCAGCTTGACGGGCTTTCAAGTTATCCATTTTTTTCCTTATTCAAGTGTTCAAAGCATTTAAGTAAAGCGAGGCAATGAATAGAAGGAAGGGATGATTGTAAGCATGGAAAAAAGCTGAGCGTAGAGATGTTTATATATTCTTTCTCTGTATACTCAGAGCCATTGTCCTTTGTCCCTCCTTGAAGCCGGAGGATAAACTCTCCTCTCACTCCCTGCTGCTTTGTCATCACTCCTGGTCTTCATTCAATCAGCATGACAATAAGATGAAACGGCACTGCTTTTTGCAACGTCACCTGATGATGCAATATTCTGTTTTTAGCCTTCGCAGCATCGACTCATCTATTCACGCATTACAACGCACAGAAACTACAGATGAAACTGGTTTTTATTAGAGCCTCACTTTGAGGTTCATTGATGTTATATTACATAAACTTGTAGACAATGCTCGGCTTTGTTCTGGGTCCTGCTGTGTGGTTTGCCATTTCCCACTAAATCTAACTTTAAGACATCACATTTCAGTCGTCATGGTTTCTTAGACCCCCCTCCCACCTGCTTCATATAACGCCACGGGAGTGAGAGTTTTTCCAGGCATGACTCTGAGACACTGACACCTACCAGTTTTGTTTGTCATGTGCTCACAGTAAGACATGTTGTCTCAGTGTTTTTGATAATGCATTTGGTCCTGGTAGATAAGAGGCCCATACATCAAGCTTGACAGTTCTGTCGAGCAGCAGCCTTACCTCATCACTTATATCTCTCATCCCATACAATCGCTTTTGTCTATGGTACTCCAACACCTTTTTGTTTACCTACTTTTATTTTTCACTCCATGCAGGCAGTTTTCTGTCCTAATGCTCCTTCTTCATTTATTTTCTCTCCTCATCATTTTATTATCTCAAGTGTTTCTCCTTGTCTCTGCCCTTGTTACTGTCTGTTCCTTCTCTCCAACGTTCTTACCATCCTGGCACCAAGTCTGTAGCACCGAAACTCATCTTATATTTCAGTTTGACTCAGACTTTCTCCTCAGCCTCCTTTCTCATTTGATTTAGGCTTTAATTAATGTAGTTTTTGATAAACAATAAGGTGCGGTAATCTCCTGCTTCTCGTCTTAGATGGTAGGTAACAGCAGCCTGGGAGATAAAAAGTAAACACCTGACTGGAAATGTATTTAAAGATTAGGGAGGCCGGGTTTTGAAATTAGTGGACTTAGCTGCTCCTGAGGGTAAACAGGGCGGGAAAGGCTCATTTGTCACAAGCTGAAGCCTTAAAGGCAGAGCGGACCCAGCTAAAAAGGTGTAGACCACAGAGGAAATGTAATGGTGGTTGTGGGCTGGTGAGGAGGTCGTTGGTAGTGTTAATGATTAATTTCTGTTGATTTATTATCACACGTTGATTTAAATTATGCTGCTAATAAAAATAAACATGGTGGTCAAATGCACCTATCCATCTCATGTTTGAATTTTCCTGAACAGCATTCATAGCTTAGGGTTGGTAGAGTTAGACTTAGGGTTAGGCAACCTGTCAAGTTTTGGATTTTTCCACATGTTGAAGCAGCGCTACATGAGTCTGATCATAAATTAGCGTACTGCCTAATAACCTAGCATTATTTCCTAGGCCAAGTGTCAGGTGGTTTGTTTGAGCACCAAGGTGTCATTCAGCCTGTCTCAGGTCCACACACGATCAATGTATTTCCCAATTTTTAGACAAGCTGAGAGGCAGCAGAGGCCGTAGCCAGAGCTTCACAACGGCTCTTCGGAAAATTATGGGTGACATCACGGATACTACGCCCATGTTTTATACAGTGTATGCTGCTCTCTCGCTGTGGAATGAGGAGATTTACACAAAAATCTGAGATAGTGTTGCACTTGTTAGTCTTCATCCTAGAAGCATTTTAACTTGTACTACAAGTAAGCTAAGCAGCCAATACTTCTTTATTTTTATGTCATAGTGCAGCTTATCCTCTTTTAGCATGGCATCATGAAGCCCTTAAGTGCCAGTTCAAGACTATAGAGACAGCTGGAAAAATCAAAAAGTCACCCAGTGATGGTGTCTTCACCCAACTCATAGAGCTTGATTAGCTCGCTAACTACAGCTGAGAAAAGTTGCCAGCAACAGTCGCAATTCCAGCTGGCAAAATCAACAGTTGCTGGCCAGAAATGAGAAGCCTGCTTTTTGAAATCAAGAACATCTTGTTCCAAAAAATGTTGTGTTACATTGAATATTATTCTGCATATGTGCTGTGCGAGAATTGTTGTAGTAACTGGTGATTAAGGGCAGCGAGGCTTAGTGAGTCAAGTCAGTTGGGTCTCAGCACCTTGATTTTGTGCTTTCTTTTTATGATATTTAAGGGCGTAGAGTGGAAAATGCACAAGGAAATTGATTTTACGAAACTCATCAGCGTCGGTTCTGGCCTGGTTTGATTCATGGGACACCTCGTCTATTGATTGAGCCCCGCTTTGTTCTGAGATCAAGGCCTCTCCCATGGCTCAACATGTGGTCAGGGTTTGCATTCAGCATTTTATTATCTTATTATCTATTAACTTCTCAGCACACTGGCACCCAAAATGCTGATCCCTGGGCCTGAGTGATGTATCCTTGAACAAAGAAACTATAACTTTTGGATTATTTATGAGCTTTGGTGTTTGGTATGCTAATAGTGAACTTTTTTTTTTTCTTTCGTCTATGACATATGGCTGCTCTCCTCCCAGCTGACCGAGAGCATCCGTGACAGTCAGGGGAAAAAGGACAGCTTTTATTTTGTTCCTTATTACTGAAACCTTTAATGAGTGCTTCTTAAATAAAGTCAGCTAGAAGTCACCTTGTGAGAATAATAGTCCCAAAAGTGTGCTTAAGTCTGTTAGGGTTATAAAATATTTTGTGTTATTTTATGTTTCTGTCAAACCTGCTAAGTAACCCCTTTATCTTATCGGCACCCACCCAACAGATAACACACAAATCCCTCGTATTTTGTAACCAGCTGCTTATCACTGAATGTATCAGGCTCCAGTGAATCCGCTCATCAGCAGAAACCACTGCAGGATATACATGAATTTTAAGTTCGCCTCATAAGTAAATCTGAATCATTACCCTCTGAGTAATTAACCAGCCAACTAGCTGACTCACAGCATGTTAACCGGTAGTGCTGATGCCAGGAATTATACCTCGTAGCCACACTCAGAGAACATTTTTTTCTACTGCGTAAAGCTTGAATGTTTATGTGTGAGATGAACACAATGGACAAAAATAAAAACTGTTACTGGTATGAGAGGTTAACCAAAAGATTTAATGGCGCAACATAACTGAAGGTCCATTTATCATCAGCCACAATGTTAAATAGTTAATCTGAATGCATACAGCCCCCATTTATATTTTATATTGTTTCAGCGTCTGCAAATGCATGTTCCTAGATTTGATTCCTCTCCATAACAGAAGGCATGCAATAAAAGACATTAATTAATAATCAAACAGAGGCACATTTGGTGACTGGAAGCAAAAAATTGGCCTGTTCCCTATATTCTGTACAAAGAGGGCTGTAAACATGGCCCAAACCCAAGTGTGGAATGACTGCAGTAACAATAGCTGTCAAATTATTAATTTAAACCAACACCACTTTGAGAGTTCAGCACACAGCTATTTCCTTTTCTTTGATTATTGGTATTAGAGCCGTAAAAATGGTTTCTCGCTATTCTTCGGTTTGTAATCCCCTCGATATCAAATCTCACTTTAAGCTCATGAAAGGCCAAGGGGTGGTGTTAATGTCAGACAACAATGGCAAATCCTGCAAAAAAAAGAGGCCAAACTAATTGAATTCCTCTGGTGTAGCTTGTGCTTTAGTCCATTAAACATAAGCGACCCTATCAGAAATCACTTTTCAGTCATTTGAGACATTTGACTCGTGCAAAATCATCAAATTTCCCCCATACTGCTGTTATATACTGTAACATTTATCCACGATTCTTGCTCACAGAGTGTGTTAATATTGTTTGACCTCTCTGACAAGCTCTGTCAGTTACAGTAAAAAAAAAAATTCTTCAGGCAGCATGCTGCCTCAGCACAGACTGAAATCACTTCTAACAAGTCCAAAGAATGTAATGTTCATGCTGTTTACTATGCTGTTTATAGTCAACATATAACATGGCAAATGGTAAATGGATGGTGCTTATATAACACTTTTCTAGTGTTCCGACCACCCAAGGCACTTTTACACTCCATATTTCATTCACACATTCATAAACTGATGTCAAGTGCCAACTGCTCATTAGTTTTGGGGAGATAATCATTCATACACATTTGAATGAATGTGAAATTGTGGGTCTGGGTATCTTGCTCAGGGACACTTCAACGTGCAGACTGGAGGAGCCGGGAATCGAACCACTAATCATCTGATTGGTGTATGATGCACTGTACCTCACGGGCCACTAATAACATAATTTAAATTTGTAAATACATATTTGCAAAGATTTTTTTAACAGTGGAAACCAACCTTAAACACAATCTTGACATATTATCACCACATAAAGCCAATACCGTGAATATTCACTCTCCTTTTAGCTCTGTTTTGGTTTCCACCAACTACTGAGAGAAATATCTCCGGATATAAAATAAATAATGTGTCTCTTGAGCTGGTAGGTTCGCCTGCTAGTTACTAACTAATTCATCAGAACTTTTTAAGTGATTAAGATTTGCCTGCTCTGACTGGAAACAACAAACCAAAACCAACCAAGTAAAGTCAGCTGTAAAACCAAAACAAAGAGCTGAAATACGCTAAAACGCTCACAGTATCTACATTACAGCCAATTGATCATTTGATGAGAGTATCCCAATTATAATCCCTGTGATGAATACTTTCCTACAATAATTACAATACAGGCCATAATGTACGGGTGATTTGTATTAATTACAGCATCGGTCACTGTCCAGTGTCTGTGTTTACGATTCCTTCTTAAAGCTATAACTCAGCAGTGCAGACAGCAATCCAGTAAGGAGAACGAGAAGAAGTGCAGCAGCAACTATGCATCAATTTAGCGATTAAGATTTCTCTCATGACGTATGTGAGCACCACTGATGCGGTTGATCCTCGTGCCGACAGTAGCTCTCAGGCTCGGTTATAAGCTGTGTTACCAAATGCTGTGTGTGTGTGTGTGTGTGTGTGTGTATGTTTTGGAGTAGCTGGCCTGACAGCGGTATGACGGCTGTGTGTGATGAAGTGCTCACAGCAGGCTGACCAGAGTAATGAGAAAGTGCATGGCTGCAGCTGATACTCCAGGGCCCGGCTCACCTGAAATGGATACCCACTCATGCACCCACACAGCCTCAACCTCAACCTAATACAATAAACTTAAAGCATTTTAGAGGACGCTCGTAACACTTCATTTATCAAACCTTTTTTTTTTTTACCACCTTGCCACTGTGAGTAAGATTTATGTGTGATGCTATTCAGGCTTTAACGGCATAAGCCCTTCTTCACTTTGTCAGTGATATTGACTGAGGTTTCATAAATGTTGCTGTGGAAAATTGACCAGTTTAAGAGGATTGCACCCCATGGAGATGAATTCTCTCCTTTTTATCATGACTGTTGCAGTGTGGAAACTTGCATGTACATCCTGTGGTCATGGACGCGCAGTGGCTCAGACTTCAGGCTGACCACTCAGGCTTGATCTCACTGTCAGATCAATAAGATGTTTGAAGCTGTCTCCAGGGAGTTGTCCTCTAGAATCCCCTTGGCAGACATTTGATCAGCGGGGGTTTGTCTTTAGCACAAGGACAGATGGCGAGAGTGGTTAGTGTGGCGGAGTGGTCAAGTGGAGGGAGACATTCAGTAAGTGGAGTCTCCTTGTAGCTTGATGGAGCCAGTATTTGCCCATCAGCTATTATCTGTCCGGTTGAAACAGACGAACAGACAGTCCTGCATGAAACATGAAACCTGGAGAAACTGATTAATGCATTTAAGATTTTTTTTTAGAGAGAGATAGAGACAGCTGAAGAGTGACAGGAATGTGGAGAGAGAGAGAGAGAGAGAGACAGGGAATGACATGCAGGAATCGAACCCTGATTCAAGGACTGAGCCTTCGCACATGGGGCAGCTTCTCTACCAACTGAGCTAAACACAGATTAATGCATTTAACGGTTTATAAAATACTAAAACACAGCTAGGAGGTTCATAATACTGTGAGACAGTATTTTACAACTCTGGAAAGTTATCATCTTGGCAATTACTTTAGCTTTCGTCATATAAAGATTGCAGAAATAGATTGCAGTGATCTGCCAGGAACATGGTTCAACCTTTTTGGTGCATGACCCTGCATTAGCATTAAACACGGAGCAACACTGAGGCTGATGGGAATGTCATTAATTTTGCAGGTATTTTGTCATAAACGTAAGTATTGGTCAACGGGAAATTTTGACCTGCTGTTGGCAGACATCATCCAGGACCGACTGACATTGCCATCCCTGGAGACACATTAAAACTATGCTAACATTCTCAGATTGTATGTTGTTCTGGATACAAATGTCCAGTAAACATTCACATGTAAAAATCTTTAGAAAACAAGTGTCAATTTGTTAAATTTATTTTGGTAACAAGTCTGTGAATCAACAGTCTGATATCACTGTTTAAAACACTTGTACAGTGTGAAGTGTACAGTCATATTGGGTGACATATTCCTTTATTGTGATCAAAATAAAGTAAATGTAGGACTTTAGTCTTTTCGGGGGAATTGCTGTGGACAGTAAAAAGATATAATTTTGCCAACATTTTTCTTTAAATGCAGCAATAGACTTTTGACCTAGCTGATAGATGGTTTAATGGATGGATAGGAGTGACTTGGCAGAGCCGTACAATCCATCAATATAATTTCCTCTTCCAAAGAATAAAATGTAGCTTAACTAGTTTAACTGCTTGTAGCACATTCAGTCTCTGATTACTTGGTGTAATAATTTGTGTTTTCTGTCTCACCTACAGATGACGACTCTTTCTGTCTGTATCGATTCATAGTCCATTTAAATGGGTTTCCTTTCAGGTGAAGGGCTTCATGTTGGAGTTTAAACTAGTTCGACAGAGGCCACGTTCCTCTTTCCTGCACCTGGATACGACAACACCACACCTTCACTTGAACACACTTGATCAAACTTACTCAATTATTGGGTCAGACTGGCCCAAGTGTGAAACACTCCAACAAAATGAAGGACCTGGAAGAATTTTAGCAGCCTGTTTGGTCCCAGTATTTTCTACAGCTGCCTTTAGAAGATTCATTCAGTTTGCAGAGATTCTTCAATGTTGCTACCCAAAGTTCATCGAGAAGATTAAACAACGAGACCTCATCTCATGCCATCTAGAGCGACTTATAGAAACATTTTCTGATCCGACACCCCTATCGGCAAGATGACATCACGTTTTGTGCTTTCCAGAACTTGCAAACTACTGCTGGAAAAATTAATTAGGCTCAAACACAGCCTGGTTAGTTTCAGGGAAAACTCTTGGTTTGGGTTAAAATGATGTTTGTGAAGGTCAGGGAATGTTGAGTGACTAAAAGAGGAAAACAAAAGCAATCTCCTGTGTTAAAGTCAGATTTTTTCTGCCATCCATCTACCGTCCAACCTCCTCCTTCCTCAGCATGTGAGGGGATCATACTCTGATGTTCTATAACCAATGCGCCGGCTATACAGTTTTATTTATTGGTGATCTCACCAGCACTCATTGCATGTGGAGTTTCCTCCCAAGCCAAACACAAAAGGCAAGACTGCAGGAAATCATTATGGCTTGTTTTGCAGGCCATAAATGTCCTCCAGCATCACATACTGTAGGAGGGACTAGGATGCTACATCGTTTCTCTTCTTCCCTAACTGATCTATAACTGGCTCATGCTGTTACACTAGAGTCAATTATTAGAGCAATTTCTGTTGTATTCCTTTGTAATTTTTTTTTACAAACTGATAAAATCCATTTGCTGAAACTTGTTGTTAAAAAATGTTTTTTTTGCCTGTGACCGCCTGCAGTGCCTGGCTCATCGGTTTGTGTTGCTGCTTCCTGCTTTCTTGTCCCTGTTGAACCACAGAAGTTGGTGCCATATATTTCTGTTCATGATGTAACTGATCAGTATGACGCCTGTGCAGTGCCTTGATGTTACTAAGCTGTTTGCTGTTTGTCGTTTGCTGTCATGTCCTACCGTGTCATGTGCCTTGTCACAGTCTCTCTCTCTCCCAGATAGTGGCTCATTCAGTGTGCTCTCACTGACATCATGCTGCTTAAAGATAGCTGAGATGATGTAAGACACACAGACCGGATGGTTAAGCAATTACTTTATATCCATGTGGTCTTTTTGTTTGTTTGTGTTGTCCAGGAATTATTGGTAGCAAGAAGAAGATTTTTTTAAAAAAAAATGTGTCAGTATTAAGGTTTAAAGTTAGACTTTGATTGACATGTTGGTTGCTGTTACAGATGGCACCCAGGTTGAGCACCCAGGTGTCATTCAGCCCACCTTAGATCTGCTGATGATCCACATCTTTGCCGATTTTTAGATTAGCCAGCAGGTGTAGGAGGCAGGACCGCCAATGTCGCGGTGGCCACAGATTTTGAGGTTCAAAACGGCTCTTCAGAAACCTGTGGGTGATGTCACACGTTTTTTAACCGTCAGTGCTCTCAACACTCACATCAGAATGAACAAATTTTATTTTGACATGAGAAATTATCCATATTGTATTACAATTTTCTATTGCAGTGTATTAAATTATGGAGAAATTACATGTTCTGTACTTGATCTCCAGTGCTTTCCTACATGTATGTCCCTTATCCATAATTATCCAGGACTACTGTTGATACTGTACACCCAGGGTCCCATTTCTGAAAAGAAAAAATGCCTTCTATAGTGGTGCAAGAAAACATGATGAAGTGCCCTCTGGGGCTCTCTTCCAGTGGAGAGATCATGATGCAGTGCTGTATCGGCTTCCTTACATGCTGGAAAAGGGTTTAGAACTGTTGCACCATAAATGCATCATGACTTTCTGTGTGCCGGTGCCTTTTTATCTTTCTCACCACCACTGACTGGAACCATGAAAGAAAAACAGCCAACGCTCATCAGACTACCTCCTTTCTATGATGTGGGACAAACACAACAGTGTTTGCACGATGAATGAGTAGGCGTTGAGATAACATGAATAAAAAGTAACGCGTAGTAGGTATCAGTGCTTGCATTAGGATGAAAAGCTTTCTGAGTGAACTACAAACTTTACAGCATGATGGGTCAACCTGAATGTTGAGTGTTGCAGAAGGACAGATCTTTAATCATTTAGTGTCAATCGTGGACTTATTGATGATGGGGGACTTAAAACTCTTGTATCAATATTGTATCACAGTATAGGGCTCATTTCTTCACAACAGTTGCAGCATTATTATTCTTTATATTATTTTCAAGAAATCAGGAGTGAAATTTGGATTTCAGTTAAACTTTTAAGCAAAAATTAACAGTATGGAAAGTTTCATCTCTCAACTCTTGGAGTAAATGTGCATGTCCGAAAACAAAGAATTAGAACAGGCTCTTCTGCTAGAGTGACTGATAGATTTTCACCTTTATTTTTGTAATATTGATCCTTAAATCTCACCTGCCTTACCGCATGCTTTTATGCTGCACGTGTTATCCTCGAAGCACCTCTGCACTCTATTTTCTCTTTTTAACCCTTGACAAACAGCATCAAATCCATGACAAGTGAAAGGTGTTGAAATTTATCCTGGGCTTATTTATGACACGTCAGGATTTGAGGGTCTGTTTAGAGGATCTGTCAGGCAGAGAGAAGATAAGAATACACTCGCGCTGACAGGGTTAACATATCTAAATGATAATGAAGACACTCTAAATTGAGTTATTGCACACACGCACACGCACACACACACACAGATATGTATGCTTGCATCTGCCAAACAAATTCTGTGTGCTGCTTTACAGCACTATACCTTTTTTCCTACAGAGGAGAAATCTCTGGAGGACAGTGCCTATTAGTACATGATTGACATCGGTGGAATTTCTTATGTAATCCATGAAGGGACAAGGACATTGTTTTTTTTTTTGTTTTTTTGCTCCCTTTCTCTGTCATCTGAGTTTAGCGGTGGCTGTGAGTTTTTTTCCCCTTTTGGTTCAGCTCCCAGGGCCAAATGATTCAGAGATGCTGTCACATGACACAAGATAATGAGTAGACTGCACTACTGCAGCGTGACAGCAAGGAGGTCTGCTCGAATACATTGCGGCAAAGTGTGCCTGAGCATCCAAGGACAATGCTTTGTCACTTATAACGGCTGTATGCATTGTGTCTCATTGTGTGTGCGTCTGTGTGGACTGATATCCAGCCAGTAGGAGCACCTGTATGCACATGTGAAAGAGTGTGTGTATCTTCTAAGAAAGTATACCTTGGCCTTCATACATAATGCACTTTAATATACTGCCAAGAAGACCAGATCGGTGTAGCTTCAACTTGAGAGTCAGTGTCCTACATCCATATGAAATCCAAGTTGGATAGCTGCATATTTTAGTTTGTTTGATCCACACACCCTAGACGTTGTTAAGATTGGAAGAGAATGCAGTTGCATGCCAGGATAATCATCTCCCTAACTGAATTTAAAACGAGCACCAGAGTTGCCAGATGTACACCACGTGCTCTTTAAAACGTCTCGTTGTCTTAAGAAGAGTGTGCTGTGTGATGTGTTGTTTTAAGTCCTTCTCTGACAGACGATTCAAAGTTCCTCCCCAGTGGATTAGCATCTTGCTTTTATGGAGATTGCAGTAGTTTAATTGTTTTTATTCTAGAATATACTAGGGGTGGGCGATATATCGTATATACTCGATATACCGCGCCTTGTTCTACGTGAGATGTATGAAATGACTATATCGCGACCATCGAGTACTTGTCACGTAAATGTTTTAAGCCGTCGGTATTTAATTCTCCGGAGTTTTGCCTGTGTCACTCACTCCTGGTGCTGCTCACAGCACGCATCACAGTTCCCCGCCCACCCAGAAAAATCCCCTGTGCGCATGCGTACTTTTTGTATCAAGTGAGGAGAGATGAGGACCACTGGCCCACTCCGGAGTGGCTGCGCCGCGGTCACCGGAGCTGATAGCTGCCAGTCTAGTCAATGAGAGCACTCACACAGGGCGCGCCACGGTGCGAGCATTCCGTAGCATTTCTATTTTTGACGGGAGCCGCTGCTAAACCTCGTAAATTTCAACAGAGCATGTGCACCCGACAGGAATCCGACCACAGAATCAACGGATAAACTTCCGCCTCCTTTCAAATAAAACAATGCGCAGTTCATGTAGCTTATCACAACTTCACATCAACGTTACGTCATGACCGGTGGCACCAGGTGAGCAGTCCATCAATCAAAGGGTCTCAACATGAACGACGAGAGACTAATTGTTGAGTGGAACAACACACAATCATTTATGACACAACAGATCCTTTTTATAATCTCCTCCACGTCTGAGAAGCAAAGTCAGCTGTTTGTTGTTGTGTTTTTTTTATAACAGTTTATCACGGGGTCTCGCGTACTCCAGGATTCTCACGTGAATACGGCTGGCTCGCTATGCTGCCAAGACCCGCCCGGTGTGAGTTGACACGGGCAGAGGACGCAGCTAAAACGCAGCGCAGCCATTACTAATCTAATAGAAGGGTCTACTTGATCATCATCTGATGTTATTTTTTGCATCAAAGGGTAAATTTAACATTCATTTGATTTACAGGGAAATAAAAATATCGAGATATATCGTGTACGCGATATAGCTTAAAAATATCGAGATATTGGTTATAGGCCATATCATGCAGCCCTAGAATATACATTGTATCACTCCTTACTCAGTCAGGCACCAAATGGCATATTCAGTATTTCCCCCTTATTAAACTTTCTAGCAAAACTATAGGAGGAGGGTGTGCATTTAGCAAGGTTGTTTGGTAAAGCTTTACAACAACAGAAGGCATCTGGGGGACTCATATAGGCAAGAAATTCAAAAACAAATGGTCCTAATAGATGCAGGGTCTCCCGATAGTCTGACTTTTAGTCCCTAGTATGGTCATGCCTACATCTCCCCATAACATCTCAATAGTGTTTTTGTCAGGCACGTCCTGCCTGTAAACACTCATGTCTTTCTCCTTGCTCCCAGTTATGTGGAACAGAGGGTATCCAAGACGTTAAACATGACTTCAGCTTTCTATATATTTGTGTCCTCCAAGCTTGAACTGTTATAACCCGATGACATCGCTATGACATCATAAGGGGTTATTTTACCAGATCTGACAAAGCTCCTGCAGAAACAAGCGTCACAATAAAATCTCATAAATGGAGAGAGAGAGAGTTCCTTTTCAAATAAAATTAGATAAATTCATTTTAAGATTTGCATAATTTCTAACCTGTAATCGGACATTTTAGGATTTGATGATGCTGGTGATAAATGTACTTTTGTACATGTGATGTATGTTAGATCAGTTATATTCCTCTTGCTTTTGTCACGTATACAGAAATGTACTTCAATATAACATTCTGCTCATTCATGCTGTTTTGCAGCAATGCAAAGAGGGAGAGGGTGAGGGGAGGGGTTGCAATCAGCAACTACACCACTAATCCTACACACTCATCCTTTAAGACTAATATAAAATAAAATATTTAATAATGTTTTAAAAATAGTGTTAGGGCCCTGAACAATCATATTTTTATTATTTATTTCCCATGTTGTTTATTGATTATACCTTTAGTATTACTGTATTATCATTTATATATATATATATAATATATATATTATATATTATAATATATATATATATATATATCTATATATATTAATTATTATATTACTTATTTTTTACTACAACACCTTCTTTGTCACATTGTCTTTATTTTATTTACAGTGATTTTTAAGATTCGTGACGTTGCTTCCATCTAATTTCATGCAGCTCAAGTTACATAGCGTTATGCAATACCCTTTTAATCTTTAAAATGCCAGCCTATTTTTAGCCAATCACTTTGGCCGAAATAATTGGCCTGAATGTAGCAACAAAAACAAGCACCATTACAATAGGTATGCTCAAGACTAACATCCACCGTTGAGTGTGGCTCGGCTGCAGAAAGCCACTCGTCACAGCGTTTTTCTGAATTTACGACGCTCCGCTGAACCTTCAACTATTGGCCCATGTTCTTATAAATGTACTATACATGTCTGTGTTCGGCATCTTAGTCTTTTTCAGCACAGAAAGAGCAGGGAAAGATCAGTCTGGCTATTCATGTGTATTGAGGCAGAAGGAACAACAGCCGGGTGCTTTCTGTAGTGACTGGTGAAGATAGTAACTTCTGTCTTCCTCTGCACATTTAGAAAGAGCATGCAGAATTAACCTGCCTGCTCCAGAGTCGAGAACATCTTCACTTCTCTGCATTGCCAAGCAAAGCAGCAACTCTTACATATATAAACAGTATATAAACACATGTTTATGGCACTTACACAGCATGAGTACAACACGGGGACACGCATGCACACAGCATGCTGCATAAGTCCCCATCATGAATATAGATAGTAATGAGCTTTTCCTGTGTATCTGGGTTCATGCTGCTGAGAAGGGATTGTCCCTTATGGAAACGGTGGCACTGTCACCAAATGAAGATATGCAGTTCATCTAAAATTGAATATCACCCTGGCAGGGATCCATAATTCATTATCTAAGTGAAGACGTGAAGTGGATGAGATTTAAAGGCTCAGTGGGAGGGGTTGATAGAACAACGGCCCACACCAGGTGCCCTCATTCAAACTGAGCTGAGATCACTCCTTCTGTCTCTGCCGTATCCCTTCGAGAGGTGAAGTTTAAGGCTTGTCATTCCAGGAGGTTATCTCTGTCTTCTAAAGAGCTGCCACAGTCCCTGCCATTCAGTACTTATGCTAATGAGCACGGGGAAGCACTTAAAAGCTTTTAATTTGCGCTGTTTGACACCATGCTATAGGTGATGTGTCTGATATATAAGCAGTACAGTAGTAAGCAAGAGAAACATGTCGGGGTTTGCTTATATTTGCATTTGTTAAGGAAGTAAATCAAATTAACACGGCTTGTTTTGTTTTTAGTAGCACTATAATGCCAGTATGTATCCTGAATACAAGACAATGTAAATGTGTCCTGTCACGTTATGCAACAACAGTCTACAGCCCTGCTCGCAGCTCTGTGAGCATGTGCCGTGCTTAGGCACAACAATGCTTTGAGCTGAATACTAACCTCAGCATGCTAATGTGCTAGCAGTGACAAAATGGTGATGTTTAGCATCTTCACTGTCTTGAGTTTTAAAAGTAGAGATGAGGCTGATGGGGATGTCATCAGTTTTGCAGGTAAGTGGTTGTAAACCACAGTATTGAAGTTATGTCACAATGGTGTTACTGTAATCTTGTCGGTGGTTTTGGATGAAAGGTCAGGTTTCATGCTGCATAACTTTTATCCCTTTAACCTTTATCCTTTATAAGGTGACTTGTTTAGAAATTCAGACTCAGTACAGTTGTCATGAACGGGGAGATTAGTACCAGGCTGTAAACATGTTTATTTCTGCCTTAAAGTTGGACATTTTAACATGGGAGCTTATGGAGATTGACTGCTTCTGTAGCCAGTCTCAAGTGAACGTTTAAGGAACTACAGTTTTTGCCACTTGAGACCAAATGACATTAAAAAAATATATAAATAAATAAATAAAAATGTCTCAGTTACAAATAATTACTTAGCATTTCTATATATTTATAAAAACAGGAAAGATTTTATATGTAACTTTTTCAAATTCTGCCATTGTTTTTGCTTTCTATTTGCACCACAGAAAAATGATAAAAACAAGAAAAACAAGCTGACATACATTTATATTTAAACTAGAACAGCAGAGAGCAACATGATTATACACATGCATGTGATGGTTTCAATTTCTGGTGCATCATCAAGTAATTTCAAACATCTCCATGTATATAATTATTGACATCAATCAGGTGGTAGCTTTCATGATCTTATTAATTTATTGATCAAGCACTGTAACAAGTAGCTGTCAGTTACTGTACATGCACATTACTGTTTGTGTATATTCATGAGTACATGCTGCACGTATAATGTGTACTGTATCTGGCTTTTCTGGTTTGATCTGGATTTATTGTGTTGTGTTGAAAACCATTTGCATGCATAGTTAATGATTACTGCTACAATCTGTTAAGTGTACTGATAGGTTACTGCTTGTTTGCACATTTACTGCCACTGCTGTTGAAGTATCTCATTCATTTTGTTGTAGGATAGATGGCACATCATGCAAATCTGATATAATCTCCAAGCGTCTCCAAGTATTTTCACAAGACTATAGTTTATTCACTATAATTAAATACTTAAGTAAATAATAAGGAGTAATCTACCAGACTGTAACTGTAACTCAGAGATTTCCCCTCGCCCTTTAGTGGCAGCTGCATCCAGTTCACCATTAGGAATAATTCAAACGATACACAAGGCCACTTTTAATTCAGATATTCAGAGCAGCTCTGTTTACTGCGTCATCCCTTTCACAGTCAGCACTTTTTTCTTTTTTTTTCCCATTTTGTGTTATGCTCCTCAGTGAGGGGAGGGCGAGAGGATGACAATGAGATGAAAAAGGAGGAGGAGAACATGAGGAAGCATTTATGCAGCAGCAGAGAGAAGAGTGCGCCTGTGAATGCACCCTCGTGCTGCAGCTCTCAGGTAGATTGTTGTGAGATGTGCTGCCTGAACATCTGCTTTCTGATGTCACAGTGACCTAATGAAACAAACAGGGTGTTAGCATACACACTGTTCATGCAATCTACAGTATCACTGTAGCATATCATCTGGCTTTCACTGTTGGACCCCATAATTAATAGTCCTGCACCCAATTAGAATAGTAATTATACCTGCTGTTCTGTTGTAGCCATCTAACTCCAGGGGGTTAAAGGTGATAGTTTGTCTGTACAACTCACCCTACAAATTACCATAATCATAGTATTCACTTCACTGTACAATGAATAAACACACATTATTGTGTTGCCTACAAAATGAAATACTTACATCATTTTTAGGGTCAAGTTATCTGTGATTATTCATCAGTTTTTCTCACACATGCAAAGGGCAAGCAGCATTATATTAGCGCTGTCAGGGCGAATGAGATCTGTAAGAGATCATAACAGGCAAAGTTGGATACAGAAGGACTTCTGCCTCTGTGAGCATTCGCCTCTCACCGCGGGACATGTCAGCCTGCACTCACGGCTTTAATTATCCAGAAAGATGGCTTCGCTGCCCATCAGGCTCGAGGAGGAGACAGGTGGGTACAGGGTAGAAGCAGGTGATCCAGAAAACACACAACACTAACCCACCACTCACCTCTCAACATGGATCCTGTGTCAAAAATGATCGTCCGGTGAAGGATTATTGGACGTGAGGATGCCGTACCCCTTTTGTCTGCACTGTAAAAACTGTTAATTTTCGGCAAACCTAAAGAAAGTAGATGGTTCATGTAGAGACTGTTGGCACTTAATGGTCTGAAGCCAGGCACTGTAATGTACTTTCCTTATTCTGAATCAGCCCTTTTATCAGGACTGTCATTATTTTGGGAGCATAAAGAAAAAGCCTGTCCTGTGAATAATTGATAACCGGAGATGGCTCCCAGTCTATAGTTTGTTTAGAAGACAACACAAAAACTTACTGAATGTTTAAACGGCCTAGTGTAGTGCACATCTGTCATCTTCTGCACAGAAAATAGTGGTCAGGATGGTTTACACGGTGGATCAGACAGAATTATCACATCCTCTTTGTGAGAGAGCTTGAAAGTTTCTCATTTTCTTTTCTCTTTGTAGGGAATCATCCATTTCCAAAAATAATTTAAAAAAACAAACAGTGTCCTCTGCCTGCCAGAGCTCTCATCATGACAAATAGCCTTGGCAAAGCCTTTGGCCCCATAATTAACACCAGTCCAATGAGGAGCCATCTCTGCCTACGACCTGACAGCCCTGTGCCCACAGTGGCCTCACACATCAGGGCCAGTGTGTCAGAGCAGATCTCCATTCACACCAATTTCTGTCCTCATGAGTCTCATCGCTCTGGCCTGCATGCCTAAGCTCCCCTGGGTGTTGCCCGATGTACATTTTCTACCAGGTTAACATGTTGACATGATAACGTGTATATATAGGTAGTATAATATTCTCCCAACCAAAGAAAAGATGAGCTAAATGTTTAGTTTAGTACGTCTTTTAGTTGTTCCAGTCAGAAAACCACCATGCTCTTGTTAAATCAGCCATATCCTCCACCACTGCACTGCCTCCTGTGACAGAGTGCCTCTTTAGTATGGAGGTGGGAATGGACAAAGGGGACTTGGGAACTGAGGGCTCAGCAAGATTTGTCACATTTTGACACTCGCTTTGCTCCAGTAACCTGTGTCACACTAGGTCACCGTAATCCACCCTATTTCTGCAGAGAGATATTCCCTCTAGCAGATAGGGATGATAGAGGTCGGTGTGCAGCTGGCGTCTTTATGTGTATACCAAAGCTGCACAGGTAGCAATATCTGGCGCTCTGGGCTGAAGTCGCACATTGTGGACAAGGCTCCTACAGTAATTGTTTGGCAAAATGGGTGCGATTGATCCATGCATCAGATCGTATCTAGTGCTATGAATACCTCTGTTAGTCCTCTCTCTGTTCTATTTACAACATATGTAATATGCATACCTTTGTTTTCAGGAGTGTGTAATCACCTGAAAATAAAGAATTGTTTCTTTTTTTACCTAAGAACGAGCCTTTAATATTTACAGACACTACATAATACATTTTCATGTCTTCCATAGCCCTGCAGTATGCAGTGTGTTATGTGCATGGGATTGAGAAATAGCATAGATATTCAAGTGTACTTGCATGAAATCTGGTTGTTTTATAATGCTAAAATATATTTTCTCCAACTATATTTAAGCCCTTAATTTTGTAAATTCCTTGTTTATTCTAGTTTATTCCCATAAATTCCTCCATGGAGTCTGCCTCATTAGGCCAACATGTTTCTACAGTAGCCCAGAACAGACAAACTTAACACTTGCAGCCACTCTAGTTTCTACGCTAGGATGGAGTGGGTGAAATGAGAGTTTTGCAATCCACAGCTACACTGCAAGATACCAATAAATCCTGTACATTGTTCCTGTAAAATAATAATCTTAAAAATAAGAAGCAGGGTGACTTTATACTTCTCCGGACCACACATCCACACCTGGACTGCACACACTGCGAGCTGCGAGAGCTGAAAAAGTAACTTTGAGAAGCAGTCTCAACTGCTTACCCTACTCTGTGGCATTATCACCTCCCCTTGGGATGCTCTGATTAACTATTCCTAACCACAGAGATTTATGTGCTGCTTCTTTTACACAATTCCTTATCTCTGCAGCTATGAATAATTCATGTGAAACTGAAGAAGTGAGAAGACATTGTGCAAGAGAGCGCTGAGGAGACGAGATGGGCGAGGACATCTTGCCTTGTCTTTGTTGTAAGCTTGTGACCTTAAGTAAATACTTGGTTTATAATTAGATGACTTTTCAACTGTGAAAAAAAAGTTTGGTACAGTCTTAAAATTAAATCAACTTCTGTGTGCGTGTTAAATAATTAATCATTGACAAGTAACTAGCTTCTGTGTTGTAGAGATAACTTTAATTAATCCATTTAAAGCATGTTTTTGTCATGTTTCTGCTGTCAGTGACTTTTTTAAAATCTCCCTTTCCCATTATGCACGGCTACACTTTCATTAAACTGCATCAGCAGTTTGTGCTTCGCAGCATTTACCTCCGATGGTGCCCCTGAGTTTAGTGAACCCACTTTAGAGCAAACTTTCTATAATGTGTTTTTATTAGCATATATACAGTATATATTGTATTATATGTTTGATATAATGACTTCTAGTTAATCAGATTTGGAAAGATCCTTTAAATAAAAGTTAACTTTCCAATTTTAGGATTACAGTTCTATTTTTACCTCCCATTCTTCAAAGTGTGCGTCCATCAACGTGCAAAAGACTTCCAGCAGCATCAAACCCACAGACAGCGTGGTCTATCAATCTGATCTTCAGTTCAGGGGGGGGGGATATATATAAAAAAACAAAAAATAATAATAATGATGATAATAATGGCCTGAAAAACCTTGAGGACCCCGTTCTGTAAGGTAACAATGTAGTAAAAAGCCATTAATGATTAGTAAGTAGATTACCTCACTACTCTGTCAAGACTCCTTGATGTGAATGATCTTTGATCCTTGATCTGTCTCTGGTTGTCCTCCGCCTCCTGGTCAATGACCTTTGACCCCTTCCCAGATAATGCTGTGATGGCTTTTGGTCTGGTGTTTTCAGACAGCTGATATTGCCTTGTCATTTCAACAATGATGTAGTTTGCATTTACATTTAGTCATTCAGCAGATGCTTTCATCCAAAGCAACTTACAGAAAAAAATGGAAAGAATCAATCACATGTTAGTGCAGAAATAAGCACTATTATCAAATCAAGTGAGTGGGTGGTAGATTTAGCATGTCTAGTTGTTGGTAGTGTTAGGAGAGGAGGTACTCTCTGAAGAGCTGGATCTTTAGGAGGTTTTTTGAGAAGGACCCTCCTGTTCTGGTAGGAACTGATGAGCATGTTCCACCAATGGAGAACAACAGATTAGAGTAGAGTTGGGATTGCCCTGAAGGTTGGCAGAGCCAGGCGGCATTCATTGGAGGAGCAATGAATGCTACCAAGTGGGTACAGAATCAGTTTGTAGGCAAGCATTAGTGATTTGAACTTTATACGGGTGGCTACAGGTAGTTAGTGGAGCTCAATGAGCAGCAGGGTAACTTGACCTTTTGGGTTGATTAAAGTTCTGGATCATCTCAATGGATTTCACTGTGCAGGCTGGGAGGTCAGCATGTTACAGTAATCAGGTCACAAGATGACAGCCTGTACCAGTATTTGGGTAGTATATTGAGTTGTTGCATATGATATTATACACTCCCTCTCTACTGTAGCTCAGTCCTCTCTTTAAGTCATAGTCACAGATATCTGCAATCCAGTTGAAAGAAAAAGAAAGCTAGTAGAGTTACATTTTTTGTCTGCTGCTTCCAGGGAACTTTCTATGAGTCTACAATGTGACTCAGAAATTAACTGATGGGATTTGAGTCCAGTGACGCAGTTGCTTTTGTCTTCTGGGTAAACTTGTAAAACTGTCACATCGACTTGCTTCATGTTACAGACACGAGAGACGTTCTTGTGCCTCCTGAGCCCCTCTGATTCAAATATGCTTACTTACTTTGCGTAATGTATTCAAATGAGTTTTGGTGATAGTTTTTTTTTTTTTTCTCCTGTGAAATCAATCAAAGTCCTGGCTGTCAGAAAAATAGCCAAATGATTTTGGGTTGGAGCTAAGCCTTCTTTTGCCTTTATGCATTTTCAATCTCAACCTCTAAATCTTTCACACAAACTACTTTTCGCTCTGTCTGCCTGTGTCTCTCTTCTGTGCCTGCTTTATTTTCCTTTTTACATTTCTCTCCTGCCTTATAAGTCATTGATTCAGCCATCTACCAGAGAAAATGTCTCTGCAAGAAAAAAGCATGAAGGGTCGGTAGAGACCTTGAGGGCCTATTCATACATATACAATGACAGAAGGTTCGCTAAGGTTCGCTGTTTAATCCCCTCAATTTATGCAGACCATGAATAGCTTTCAAAGTAAACTGTTTATTGTGCCTGTTGTTCGCAGTTTGGGATTGTGCTATTAAAGATGTAAAATGCTTGCCTAATGCTCCTGGTTCAGCTTTTTACAAACATCATGAAAGACTGTTTGTTGAGGTTTAGCAATTTTAAATGGGACCAACTTGATGTCACATTTGCCACACTTGTCGTTTATACATCTGTTTGTCATAGCTGAACATTTTAAATCAAGTATAAAAATGTGTATTTTGATCATCTTATTTTATAAGTCCAATAATGAAAAGATGCAAAAAAGAGGGTCTCATTCCCATCATAAATATTTAATGGATTTATTCAGCATTCAAAGTGTAGTGTATGGCCACTGAAACTGGAAGTCACAAAACGCAGAGTAAGGTAAACGTACAAACCCTGGATGAGTGAAATATTTCTTAAACGTTGAACTCAAACCACAAACCTTCTTAATTTTTATCAACAGTAATTCAGCAACAGTTCATTAAACAATCATAGCTACCTTTAAATTAGTTTAAATGGTTTTCATATATTTATGATGGATTTAGTTCAGGGGCCAAAACCATGGTCTGTTTCTGTCTTGGTCGCTCAGTTGTCTAGCTTTTTGTTTTTGCCTGGATTCATTAGAAATTGTAATATGTCTGATGAAACGCTGACAGCATCTGATTAAAGTCTTGCTTTATTTGACCACTGCATTAATTAAAAAATGTCACTTGTGATGTCTTAAAGAGATTTTCTGCATTTTCGAGATGTGTTTTTGTTGTTAAATCTAATCTAAAATCTAAGTCATGTAGCTGCATGAGCTACAGTATGTATAAGTCCAGATGACGTATCTCTGCTGAAGGAGGGTCCGTTAACAAAATCAATGAGCACATAATTATTTGTCCGTAAATCTATTTAAATAGATAATAGATGATTAAGTGGACATAATGTACTTCCTTTACTGTAGTCACGTTGTGGACAAAGTTTAACTGCTGACTGTGTTTATCCTGGTTCTTTTTTTTTGCTCTTCACTTAAGAGTTGACTGACCTCAGATGAGGTCTAGTATATATAGAAAGTAACGACACGTGCTGGCCTTAATTCAGATGAACTTCATCTCAGAGAGATTAAAGCAAAGGCTGCTATCTCCGGATCTCAGTGTCATCCTTAAGTGTGATGAAGTGACAAAACAACTTGACCTTTGACCCGTCAACGCAAAGGCACAAATGAGATACAGCTGGAAAGGATGTGACATGCGATGTAGCAGCGTATAAGTGAGGTTTAGGCTCCACAGAGGATCAGTGATCCATTTTTATTTAATGCTAAACTCCCGACAGACGGTTTTCCTCGAGCTGATTGGCAGAGAGGTCGGGGTTGATGGAGCCGTCCAGGGTCTTGACCTTTGGAGCCGGTGAGGAGTGGAGCATCTCTGAGCTCTCCTTTAAAGTCTTTAAAAGCAGAGAGGCACAAAGCACACAGATATTTAAATGACTTCATGTGTTGGATTTAGGTCAGTTCTTTATTTCACTAATATGTTTTTGATCCCTCTTCTCCAGAACACCAGTTTTTTTTTTTTTTTTGGCTTTATCAAGCTAATGTCTGAGGCTACATTTGCTATTACTACTGTAGCATAACACACCTGAATCTCTGATCGAAATGGTCAAGTTTCACTGTGCTTAATGGGATTAAAAAGACGATATCTCTGGTTCTGCCTCATCAATTCTTATCCTTACTCGGATTAATTGGCACAGAGGTTCATACAGACATTTAGATTTGGCTGATTACATCACCAAATAGTGATATGCCGTTTTCCCAAGTACCGCCATGAGGTTCACATTGGCGTAATAAAATGTCTCAACAAACGTTTGATGGATTCGATGCCATGAAATTTGGTACACATGATCCTCTGACTTTTCAACTAGCACCACCATCAGGTCAAAATTCAAAAACAAAACTCTGATTTATGATACCAAATACCCTCAAAACTAATAACACTCCCACCAGCTTCACCTGTGGCTTGTGTTTGATAATTAGTATCTACAGGCTAAACTAAGATGGTGAAGACAAGATAGCCAAAGATCTTTGGTGAATGAGGCATGGTGTTTTGGAGAAGAGTTGTCTGTTGTGGTTTAAGTTTAATGGACTTGTATTCTTGCCCCACCTTTCTGTGTGGCCATTTATGACATTTAGAAATTGTTATCCCAAACATGACTACTGTATATTTGAATTTGAAGACAAGTGACAAAGAAGGGTATTCCTGGATAAGCGGCGGCATCATAGATCTTGGCCTCTGTGTTACTGCTTCCTTGGAGTATTGTTCCTATTAATCAGAAAGCCATTTGTGATGCCGCATTAAACCCTCGGATGTCTAAAATGTGACAAATGATGATTACCTGGGGGAAATCGATGATGATCACCACACTATTAATGGTCCCATTGACGTACAATTCTGGCAAGATTCACCAGCAGAGAAGGAACTCTAATTTAGAACTAGCTTTGCGTCAGGTGATTCACTTAATCAGCGGGGTTTGAGAAAGGTCCACGCTTCCATTTGCTACCTCATGCCTCTTTTGACATCAAACAGACCAGACGAAGAGAAAACAAAACCGGCATTGTGTTATCCAAGCCAGAGTGAATACAGTGTTGAGTAAGTCAGCAGCTGGTGAGTCAGACTCTGTAGTATTGAATTGCAGATACAAAGAGAGAGAGAAAGGGGATGGGGGTAAAATACGTGATACTGTATGGATGCTGTATTATAGTGAGTTTCTTCAGGGTCAAAAACATACCCATCACTTATTGCCTTTGGCCTCTCTCAGGTCAACAAGGGGCAATGAGCTCAGTGGCATTGACTTCCGTGTCTGTGCAGCCATGTGTTCGTCTCTTCGTCACTTCTCTCCGGGGGGATAAAATCCATATGTCACCTGTAAATTTATGGTCTGCTTCTTGCATGTTCCCACGTATGAATAAGTTATCAGATGAGTGTGACTAGCGCTTTGAGTTGGTTAGATAAAGGCTTTAATGTTTGTGTATGTGTTTGTGTAAGATCAGGTGTGTAGATACAAGGGCCAGAGGGTGGCCTTTATTTATGCATGAGGCAGCGGTTTTCCAGCTGATCACTGATTTGATTTGCCATGTGAGATCGCTCCTGAGATCTATCTGACTAAAAAAAACATCCTGATAAAAAAAAAGACCCTCGCGGTGAAAAGAAATAACTGTATGTGTTTTGTTTGTCTGAATACATTTGTAACTTTATTTTTAACAGCTTTATACATTTATATATTTAAAACATTTAGTTGTTTTGCTCAGGAATATTTGCTTCTTTTTTTTTTGTTTCGATTCGGCTATCACTGATTGTGGATATCAACCTTCCTGACCTTCAGGACTTGCTAGATGGGGGAATGGATTGCTATTTGCAATGTATGCCTGGTTTCTTAGAAGATATTGAAACTAGAGCTAAAATCATACTGTTAGTTAATGATTAGTGGATTGGAAAAATGATGATGAAAATTTGATAATGGATAATTTTTTTTTAAAGTATATCTTTATTAATAATTATGCTTCACATCTTATTCACATATACAGCATTTTCCGTTTTTGTAAACACATTTCTCCCCCCTTTAAAAGAACGCCCTCCCCCCACCCAAAGTTGAACCTTCAGCGCAGTATTCAGTCAGTCACAAGCATTGGTAGCAACAATAATTAATAACCTAAAATAGAAAGCAAGTAAACATTGCAATAATTATTTTAAAAAAAAGGCACAGAAAACAAAGAGTTTTATAGAAATGAAAATAGCAAAACAGACAGCAACAACACCTCTCCTTCAACATTCAGCTATTATTCCTCGGTCTGGGAAGGACCTTCCAGAATATGTTTGATATTCTAGGTCCAACATAATTGATTCAGCTATTATTCCTCGGTCTGGGAAGGACCTTCCAGAATATGTTTGATATTCTAGGTCCAACATAATGGATAAATGGGGTCCAAATATGATAAAATACACCAATCTTCCCTCTGGACCAGTATGTCAAATATTCCATGGGTAAGAGGTCAAATATTACCTTGTGCCAATCCAGAACTGTAGGCGGCTTATCTGAAATCCATTTTAGCAGTATAGTTTTACGTGCGGCATATGTTAGAACATTCCACAATTTTTGACCATGAGATCCTTTTATTTGTGGGTGTGGTAATCCCAACAGCAGGCACACTGGGTCCAGGTCTAATTCCTTATTAAAAACCAAGTCTAATTTCAAAGCCACAGCCACCCAGAAGTTCCGGAACCGCACACATGTCCACACCATTGGCGGAGGCCCTTAGAACCCATTCTACTGTTCATGGTATATCGATTAATCACAGACAACACAAGATTTCCTTGTACGCTGATGACGTTCTTTTGTTTTCACTCAACCCGAATCTATTGTATCAGTCCTTACTGTTATTAATGAGTTTAGTAAGTTTTCCGGTTACAAAATAAACTTTAATAAGTCAGAGGCCATGCCATTGGGTCAGGTGCACCACTCCCTCCCCCCCGGCTTATCCCCCTTTAAATGGCAACAGAAGGCTTTGTTTATCTCGGTATATTTATTACTCCTCTACTGCAAGGATGTTTAAAGCAAACTTTAAGCCCTTGCTTAAACGCATCCATGATGACCTGGAGAGGTGGTCTTCTTTACCACTCTCGACACTGGGAAGAATCTCTTTGATTAAGATGAATATTTTACCTCGTTTGCTCTACAAATTTCAAATGATTCCAGTCTTACTAAATAATAATACTATCAAGACATTGAATGGTTGGCTTAGCTCATTTATATGGAGCCGTAAAAGACCACGACTTAAATTAGCAAAACTGCAATTACCATCAAGTCAGGGAGGATTGGCAGTCCCAAACATCAGGCTGTATCAAGTGGCTTCCCAGTTTCGATATCTAGCAGATTGGGTACGGAGTGACCCGAATTCTGTCTGGCTTGATATTGAAGCATACAATTTAGGTAAACCGTTACAACTAACAAGTCTCCCATTTATCCTGGATCGGAATAAAACAGAGGTTGCAGATGGGAATTTCCTTGTAAAATTCACATTAAAGGCTTGGGACATGATTAGGAAATGGGAAAAAAGAACTGATGTTCTATCCCCAATTACTCCTATAGGAAGAAAATACGGTTTTCTGCCAGGTATGACAGATAATGGGTTTGCTCTATGGGAAAGAGCGGGTATCATGACCCTGAAAGACTTATTGAAGGGACAGGATGATGTCATTTGACCAATTAAGACTGAAATATATGCTATCACACTCACATTTTTTTTAGGTTCCTACAAGTCAGAAGCTTTATACAGAATCCAACTCGGCATAAATTTACTCTGGAAATGTCACCAATTGAACAACTATTATACAAAATGCAAAACAATAAGGCTATAGTAAGAAGATGCTACGAGGCCTTTTATAAGTCCAATAAGACTAATAATACAATTATGCGGAAAAATGGGCTCAAGATCTTGGGGTGGTAATAGATGATGCTATGGAGGCAGCATATGGAACATGCTAACAACATATCCATATGTAATAGAGCAAAGGAATCACAGTTTAAATTACTACATCGGCTTCAGTATCATCTGAACTTAGACATAAGGGACCCAAGAAAATCAGCTCTGTGTTTGAAGTGTAGGACGGAAGTTGGTAGCTTTATACATACTG